>NC_091175.1:23048678-23201178 GCF_040958095.1 Procambarus clarkii
AAAGGAAGTAAGATTGATGGGAGTCACCTCTGACTTAATTACATAAAGTTTATTGATTTTATTACAAAAATAAATCATATTTTACATAAATAATATTTTGTTTATATTTATTTTTCGGTAAAGGAAGTAAGATTGATGGGAGTCACCTCTGACTCAATTACATTATCAAAAAATAGTTTATTATCTTCTATCAGACAAATAGTGCGTTATTTTCTTCTGTACCATCATGACTTGCCCTTTTCCAACAGATTCATCTTCCTTCTTGACTATCTTCAAATTATTTCTTTCTTCTTTTCTATTTGATGGCTTCAAAATAATGGACGTCTTCGACCCTTCTAAGATATGATCTTTGGGAACCCTGATGAAGGTACTTGCTTCAGCAGTAAGTAGACACTGATGTGCTGAAAATGTGGAAAACATAACATATATAATAAATATATATTTCTTGCAAAAAACAAAACACCAAAATCACAGAAATTTTGAACCATAGTAGTCTGTAGACAGAGGCCACCAGGCATTACAACAATCGGTAGACAGAGACCAAGAAGGGCAATTGTGGTGCCACAATGGTTTCCAATAATCCTAGCATAGATTATTTGAGTTAAAATTGGTTTACTTTTACCAAGGGGCCATTTGGAGGTAGGCCCACCCCGGTACCCACTGTGTGTGTATTCTTCCAAATAGTGTAGAGGTGCCATAGGCACAATCAGAGCACTGTATAAACATCAGAGGTCTGCGGTTGTTCAACGTCCTCCCAGCGACTATAAGAAATATTGACGGAACAACCGTGGACATCTTCAAGAGAAAACTGGACTGTTTTCTAAGAGAAGTTCCAGATCAGCCGAGCTGTGGTGGGTATGTGGCCCTGCGGGCCGCTCTAAGCAACAGCCTGGTGGACAAAACACTCACAATTTGAGCCTGGCCTTGGGCCGGGCTTGGGAAGTAGAAGAACTCCCAGAACCCCATCAAGCAGGTGTAATGTACTCAGGTAACTAGTGCCCAGACACAGAAACTAGACACCTCTAGACACCAAACTAGACACAGACACTAGACAGAGTTCCACATAAGAGGTTGTTCTGGAAACTGGAAAATATTGGAGGAGTGACAGGTACGCTTCTAACATGGATGAAAAATTTTCTGACTGATAGAAAAATGAGGGCTGTGATCAGAGGCAATGTATCGGACTGGAGAAATGTCGCAAGTGGAGTACCACAGGGTTCAGTTCTTGCACCAGTGATGTTTATTGTCTACATAAATGATCTACCAGTTGGTATACAGAATTATATGAACATGTTTGCTGATGATGCTAAGATAATAGGAAGGATAAGAAACTTAAATGATTGTCATGCCCTTCAAGAAGACCTGGACAAAATAAGTACATGGAGCGCCACTTGGCAAATGGAATTTAATGTTAATAAATGCCATGTTATGGAATGTGGAATATGAGAACATAGACCCCACACAAAATATATATTATGTGAGAAATCTTTAAAGAATTCTGATAAAGAAAGAGATCTAGGGGTGGTTCTAGATAGAAAACTATCACCTGAGGACCACATAAAGAATATTGTGCGAGGAGCCTATGCCACGCTTTCTAACTTCAGAATTGCTTTTAAATACATGGAAGGCGATATACTAAAGAAATTGTTCACGACCTTTGTTAGGCCAAAGCTAGAATATGCAGCAGTTGTGTGGTGCCCATATCTTAAGAAGCACATCAACAAACTGGAAAAGGTGCAAAGACATGCTACTAAGTGGCTCCCAGAACTGAAGGGCAAGAGCTACGAGGAGAGGTTAGAGGCATTAAATATGCCAAAACTAGAAGACAGAAGAAAAAGAGGTGATATGATCACTACATACAAAATAGTAACAGGAATTGATAAAATGGATAGGGAAGATTTCTTGAGACCTGGAACGTTAAGAACAAGAGGTCATAGATATAAACTAGCTAAACACAGATGCCGAAGAAATATAAGGAAAATTCACTTTCGCAAACAGAGTGGTAGACGGTTGGAACAAGTTAGGTGGTGGAGGCCAAGACCGTCAGTAGTTTCAAAGCGTTATATGACAAAGAGTGCTGGGAAGACGGGACACCACGAGCGTAGCTCTCATCCTGTAACTACACTTAGGTAATTACACTTAGGTAATTACCTCTACTGTAAGATAACTAGTGGGAAAATGCAAGTAATGCAATCTAACAAGTGAACAAAACAAATTAAGAGTGCGACACGTGGTAGCAACACTGCCATTATGAAAACACCCACTACTCCATCGACCGGGATAATTTTTTAGCAAGAGGAGGAGGAGAAGAATGGCTAAAAATGACCAGACTCTATCACCAACTCGGTCTAATGCTAGAGAGGACGCAAACACAGTGGCCTCCTTACCAGAGCCTCAGATATTATCACGAAGTAAGGCATCCAGCACTTTCACTAACACGATAACATCATTTATATTTGCCAACATCCAGGGTATAAAAACACGCAAATCCAACAAAGTTCACTTTATAGATGGTCTCCTTCATGAGGCAAATGCAGTGTTTGCAGCCCTAACAGAAACCCACACAAAGGACTACCATGATGGTGAAATATGGATCTCAGAGTACAATCTTTTCATATGTGATAGGAAACACCGGCTTCAGGGTGGGGTCAGCCTCTACATCAAAGACACACTCATCTGTACTGAGCTGCTAAACACCTCAAATGATATGGTGGAAGTGCTGATAATCAAAATAGAGATCCTAAATGTACTTATTGTCCTTGTATATAAGTCACCGGAGGCAAACCCTCAGCAGTTTAAACACCAACTAATGAAAATAGAACACTGCTTGGAAAACCTCACAAATCCAGCTCCGAACATCATCCTGCTTGGGGACTTCAACCTACGGCACCTGAAATGGAAGCACCTGGCTAATACAGTAATATCAGAAAGAATACCAGGAAGTAGCCTAAATGAACAGGCACATGCAAATGACTTGCTACGGATGTGCGACAGGTTTGCCTTAAACAAGCAAATAGTAGAACCAACTAGGAAAGAGAACACGCTGGACCTCATTTTCACTAATAATGATGAATTGATCAGAAACATAATGATTACAAATACCTGTTACTCAGGTCACAACTTAATTGAAGTTATGACAACCATGGGGAATAGACCTTCAAAACCAGTCCAGATTCCCGGTGGAGGAGATTTCAGCAAATTCAACTTCAAAAATAAACAGATAAACTGGGAGCAAATAAACAAGGACTGTACAGAAATAAACTGGGAAGAACAGCTAGAAAATGCATATCTGAACCAGTGCCTGGAAAAAATAAGCTCAGTAGCACTAAAAATATGTTTAAACCGCATACCCCTAAGAAAAAAGAGGAAGAGATGCAGATTGGAACGAGAACGTCGTTCCCTATATAGGCAAAGAAAGCGAATCGCGGAACAACTTGAGAGTCGCACCCTATCTCAAGAACGGCGAAGAAGGTTATGTAGAGAAATAGAAACAATTGAACTCAAGCTACAAGAATCATACAAAACCCAGGAGAGGCAAAGAGAGCAAAAGGCCATCAGTGAAATAGAGAGGAATCCGAAATATTTTTTCTCCTATGCAAAATCAAGATCAAAAACCACATCTAGTATCGGGCCCCTGCGAAAGGGAGATGGAACTTTTACCGATGACAACAAAGAAATGAGCGAGCTACTGAGGAAGCAATACGACTGTTTTCTGCGAGCCATTAAACGCACTAAAGATTTCTAACCAAAATGAGTTTTTCATGGATATGATACCAACATCAAATCATATATCAGACGTCACCCTATCCCCACTGGATTTTGAAGAAGCCATAAACAGTATGCCTATGCACTCTGCACCAGGCCCGGATTCTTGGAACTCCATATTCATCAAGAACTGTAAAAAACCACTATCACAGGCCCTCCACATTATGTGGAGACAAAGCCTAGATACTGGCGTTATCCCTGATATACTAAAAACAGCAGAGATAGCACCACTTCATAAAGAAGGAAATAAGGCAGAGGCAAAAAATTAGACCGATAGCACTAACATCGCACATCATAAAAATTTTTGAGAGAGTGCTAAGAAGTAAGATCACAAAATACATGGAATCACAGCATCTGCATAACCCCGGACAACATGGTTTCAGAACAGGGCGCTCTTGCCTGTCGCAGTTGCTGGACCACTATGATATGGCATTAGATGCTATGGAAGACAAACAGAATGCTGATGTAATTTACAAAGATTTCGCAAAAGCTTTTGATAAATGACCATGGTGTTATTGCACATAAAATGCGTTCAAAAGGAATTACCGGAAAAATAGGTAGATGGATCTACAATTTCCTGACTAACAGAACACAATGTGTAATAGTCAACAAAATAAAATCCAGCCCATCAACCGTGAAGAGCTCAGTCCCCCAGGGTACTGTGTTTGCTCCAGTACTTTTTCTCATCCTCATATCGGACATAGACAAGAACACAACCTATAGCACTGTATCATCCTTTGCAGATGACACTAGGATCTTCATGAGAGTAGGCAACATAGAGGACACAGCAAACCTCCAATCAGATGTAGATCAGGTCTTTCTATGGGCTACAGAAAATAATATGGTGTTTAACGAAGATTAGTTCCAGCTCATGCGCTATGGACAAAATGAAAATATAAAAACGGCAACCACGTAAAAAACTCGGGCAAATCATAACATAGAACGAAAAGGCAATGTCAAGGATCTGGGTGTACTCATGTCTGAAGACTTTACCTTTAAAGAACATAATAAAGTAGCCGTCACAACTGCAAGAAAAATGACAGGTTGGATAACAAGAACTTTTCACACTAGAGATCCTATACCGATGATGATACTTTTCAAAATGCTTGTGCTCTCTAGAGTGGAGTACTGCTGCACAATGACAGCCCCTTTCAAAGCTGAAGAAATTGCTGACCTGAAGAGCGTGCAGAGAATCTTTACTGCTAGAATCCACTCAGTAAACCATCAGTAAAAATTATTACTCAGTAAAAAAAGTAACACATCTAAACTAAACTGGACCGACTAAAGAGCCTAAATCTGTACTCCCTTGAGCGCAGGCGGGAGAGATACATAATAATTTACACGTGGAAAATATTAGAGGGGCTGGTCCCAAACCTGCACACAGAAATAACATCACATGAGACCAGAAGACATGGCAGGATGTGCAGAATACCCCCATTGAAAAGCAGAAGTGCAACAGGTACTCTGAGAGAGAACTCTATCAACATCAGAGGCCTGAGACTGTTCAACACGCTTCCGCTACACATAAGGGGCATAACTGGCAAACCCCTCAGAGTGTTCAAGAGAACTGGATAAGCACCTCCAAAGGATACCTGATCAACCAGGCTGTGAATCATACATCAGGCTGCGAGCAGCCGCATCCAACAGCCTGGTTGATCAGTCCAGCAACCAGGAGGCCTGGTCGACGACCGAGCCGCGGGGACGCTAAGCCCCGGAAGCACCTCAAGGTACTTGCCCTACCATCTACATGATTTGATGCTCTGCAAATACAGCACACATCAATTCATGCACACTTATATAATAATTATTTGAGAATATATAACAAGTACTTTATATTTAATTTTTTTTTTATATTTGTAGCTATACAATATTTGTATCCCTGGTTTCCATACAGTATATTCTAAACAAAATATATATTAACAAAACACATCACAACAAATAGTTGACAGCTGGTAGACTGCCAAATAACAAAAAGAGCTTTGAATATATGATCAGATATTCTTGAGATGGGACAGGAACCAAAGACTCGCCAGGTCCAAAAAGCACACTTGAAGCCTCCCCAAAACCTCCATTCATTCATTCACAAACTTCTCCCAAGACCATCATGAATTAATGAATGAATGCATGATGGTCTTTCCCCCAAGACAAAATGATCCAAGGTATGATCCAAATATTGAAATATATTCCCCAAAGATCAAAATATCCAAGATATGATCAAAATATTCAATCAAAACTAGTGACATTAAGTCAGCTTATAGAGTGGGTATCAAATCAACAGGAGGGTATAAATAACAGGAGAATTTGAGTTAAACTAGATAGCTGCTTCCGCAAGTCAGACCTTTTCAAATCTGCAGTCTCTAGTAAATCAAATGTTTATGTGAATAAATGTCTGACCAGGTTCAGACAAAATCTCTTATTTAAACTGCGGGGTTTCTGGAAAAATTCACCTGTAATTAAACATTGTTTTGTGGGAGACAATACAATTATAGCTAGGGGAACTGACACTGGAAAAACCTATTTTATAACAACTGAAGCTCACCTCAATTCTCCTGAATGACTGTGGGATAGCTGCTGAATAACCAGAGTTCAAATTATAACCTCATTTAACTACCAATGTGTACTTTAGCTCTGCCTTTCCTTCCAAAAGGTTTTAACTTAAAAAAAAAATGGGTCTTCTTTATTATTGTCTCTTTTTTTTCTTTTTTTACTTCCTTGTTCCCTAGTACACTGGCTTTGCCTGTGTCCTCTAGTATAAACTTTATCATCCAGTGTACCTGAGTGTATCTCAATTTAATCTACCACATTTTGTTTTAGTGTTTTAGTGTAACTTTAATATTAAACTATAGTGTACTTATTATATTATAGTAAGTAAGCTATTCATTTTATAGATTTCATAATTGCTTTTTGACTTTTATTGGTCATCCATTGTTATTAATTATTCTAGTTCATTTTTACTTTAAGTTCCAATAAGTTTTCATTACTTAAATTACCATTAAGTTTATATTACTTTACAATTTTTAAATCTTTAAAATTTATAACTAAAACTGGACAAACTGCAGGAATGGCCCAAGAATATATACACCAGTTGATTGACAGTTGAAACACGGGACCATAGAGCCAATCCTCAACCCCTGCAAACACAACTAGGTGAGTACAAGTTTTGCTTAGTAATCGAAGAATGAGTTTTGATTACCTGTCACAGTTGTATCTTGAGAAAGTCGGTGTTTCTTCATTTTTTTCAAGGACTTATCCTCTTGCTCTACATTCTTGTCTTTCGCTTCCCTGATCTTCCTATTTTGATTTTCCTGAATGTGAACTGAAAATAAGGAAAACCTGAATAAAATATATATCCTCATTAAACAAAAATTGTGTTTCTCTACAGCTGCAGCTACAGATAACACACAGCCACTCTACTTGAATTAATGCACATGCTACACACACAAACACAATACTTCAAATCTACAAAAGTGACAGCAGAGAAGACCCACTCAATTATAGACCTGTATCATTGACAAGTGTAATAGTCAAAATATTGGAAAAAATAACAAAAACTAAATGGGTAGAACACTGGGGGAGAAATGATATAATATCAGACAGACAGTATGGTTTTTGATCTAGAAGATCCGGTGTATCGAATTTACTCAGTTTCTATGATCGAGCAACAGAGATTTTACAGGAAAGAGATGGTTGGGTTGACTGCATCTATCTGGACCTAAAAAACGCTTTTGATAGAGTTCCACATAAAGAGGTTGTTCCGGAAACTGGAAAATATTGGAGGGGTGACAGGTAAGCTTCTAACATGGATGAAAACTTTTCTGACTTATAGGAAAATGAGGGCAGTAATCAGAGGCAATGTATCAGACTGGAGAAATGTTACAAGTGGAGTACCACAGGGCTCAGATCTTGCACCGAAGATGTTCATTGTCTACATAAACAATCTACCAGATGAAATACAGAATTATATGAACATGTTTGCTGATGATGCTAAGATAATAGGAAGAACAAGAAACTTAAATGATTGGCATGCCCTTCAAGATGACCTGGACAAAATAAGTGTATGGAGCACCACTTGGCAAATGGAATTTAATGTGAATAAATGTCATGTTATGGAATGTGGAATAGGAGAACATAGACCCCACACAACCTATAAATTATGTGAGAAATCCTTAAACAATTCTGATAAAAACAAGAGATCTAGGGATGGTTCTAGATAGAAAAGTATCACCTGAGGACCACATAAAGAATGTTGTGCGAGGAGCCTATGCTACACTTTCTAACTTCATAATTGCTTTTAAATACATGGATGGTAAAATACTAAAGAAATTGTTCTATATAAATGTACAAAAAAATATTTCTTAATATTAATCCGGATCTGAAATTCTTCCTGGCCATGAAATAGAACCCCAATAAATCAATATATGAAAATATATTTAAAAATT
This sequence comes from Procambarus clarkii, assembly GCF_040958095.1. NCBI lineage: Eukaryota > Metazoa > Arthropoda > Malacostraca > Decapoda > Cambaridae > Procambarus > Procambarus clarkii. The sequence continues at coordinate 23,056,883 of NC_091175.1, forward strand.
CTTTGATAAACGGATGAGACTTTGTTGGGTAAAGAAGGCATGAACTTCAGGTTGGATTTTATATATATATATATATATATATATATATATATATATATATATATATATATATATATATATATATATATATATATATATATATATATATATATATATATATATATATATATATATATATATATATATATATATATATATATATATATATATATATATATATATATATATACACACACATATGTCGTACCTAGTAGCCAGAACGCACTTCTCAGCCTACTATGCAAGCCCCGATTTGCCTAATAAGCCAAGTTTTCATGAATTAATTGTTTTTCGACTACCTAACCTTCCTAACCTAACCTAACCTAACTTTTTCGGCTACCTAACCTAACCTAACCTATAAAGATAACTTATGTTAGGTTAGGTAGGGTTGGTTAGGTTCGGTCATATATCTACGTTAATTTTAACTCCAATAAAAAAATTGACCTCATACATAATGAAATGGGTAGCTTTATCATTTGATAAGAAAAAAAATTGAGAAAATATATTAATTCAGGAAAACTTGGCTTATTAGGCAAATCGGGCCTTGCATAGTAGGCTGAGAAGTGAGTTCTGGCTACTAGGTACGACATATATATATATATATATATATATATATACATATATATATATATATATATATATATATATATATATATATATATATATATATATATATATATATATATAAACAAACGGACCCAGTCCATGGAACTCACTCCCTATTGAATTTAAAAGCTGTCCAACTTTTGCGTCATTCATAAACAATACAAAAAAGTACCTAATTTCCTCTTAATAGTTTTTTACATTTTGCTTTAAAATTGCACTGTATCTATTGCTACCCAATCTCCAAATTGTTATGTACCCGATCCGAACATCTTTACCATTGTTATCATTGCTGTCTTCTTATATGTGCTGTCAATCTGCTGTATGGTGTCTATTAATCTTGTTTAAATTACCAATCAAGCTGTCAGTGTAATCAATCAGAGCTTTAATATACCAATGGGCTCTAATATACCTACTATTCTCTCTCATCTCATTTTTTTTCTTGCAATGTCTTTGTTATTTTATTAATTCTGCTAGAATTTACCTAATTAAAATTATCTATTAGATAAAGGACCTGCCTGAAACGCTGCGCATACTAGTGGCTTTACAAAATTGTAAATACTATGCTATGTATTCTCACAAACCCAATGTACCTTTTTGTATATAAATAAATAAATAAATAAATAAATGAAATAAATATATATATATATATATATATATATATATATATATATATATATATATATATATATATATATATATATATATATATATATATATATATATATATATATATATATATATATATATATATATATATATATATATATATATATATATATATATATATATATATATATACAGTGGTACCTCGCATAACGATTGCCCCAAAAGACGAATATTTTGGGTAACGAACGGCCCGATCGGCGTCAAATCGTCCCTTATGACGAACGCTGGTTTGAGTAACGTCAACACCACATGGTGGGGTCGCGCTGCTTCTTGCACATTCTTAGACGCCTCCGACGATGCACATAAATTATGTTGTTCTTGTTTAAAGATGCTAATGATGCTGGGATATAAAAGGGTGACTACTGAGATGTTGCAAAGCATTGACGTTTTTGTAGGAAAAAAGAAATGAAATGTCTGATATACAACAAATGTCAAAAAGGTTCGTTCGGTGTTCGGCAGGTAGGCTGCTCCATTATAACAATCTTTCTTTGTTTCAAATGTGTTCCATTTGTTTTTTATTTGTCATTTGCGTCTCAATAATGGAGAAGCCTACCTTATATACACTGAATAAACCATTATGACATTTTCCTTTCTTCAAATGTGTTCAATATTTATTTTTCATTTGCCTTATAGCAAAAGGTTCGTTCGGTGGTCGGCAGGTAGGCTGCTCCATGTTTCTTACATACAAAAAACGTAAATAATAAAAGAAATGAAGAATTTTGAAAACCAGTACAAATGTCAAAAAGGTTCGTTCGGTGGTCTACAGGTCGGCTGCTCCATGTTTCTTAAAAAAAAAAAAAAAAAAAAACGAAAAATAAAAGAACTGTTGAAACAATTTGAAAAATGGACAAATGTCATAAAGGTTCGTTCAGTGTTTGTCGGGTAGGCTGCTCCATTATTGAGACGTAAGTGACAAATACAAAACAAATGGAACACATTTGAAACAAAGAAAGATTGTCATAATGGAGCAGCCTACCCAACAAAAACTGAATGAACCTTTTGCCATAACGAATATGAAAGACAAGGGCTGCTGGCTGGGTTAGTACTGCGTGAGCAACCATTTGTGGCACACGTGCCTCTGGCTCTCAAACACCTGTCCCACACGGTGTTGAAAGACTGTGCTCAGTCGGTGCAATTCAGACCCTTTTGTTTGAAGAACATAAGGGTCATAACATTGGTGAAGCTAGGCGCAATAAGGGCTTAACACAACGGTCGGATGCCAGTGATACAGCACCTATGAGGATGATACAGCACCTATGAGGATGATACAGCACCTATGAGGATGATACAGCAAGCGTATCCAGGTGTAGCTCTGAGCCCCACCCTTGCCATCTCTAATGTATATAGATGATACATAGATGAATCGTTTTCTGCATTCAGTGATGATGCATCTGATACAAGTAGCATAGATTAACAGTGTTAGCGACTTCCATGGTGGTGGTGTTCATTGATATTTACAAGAATACCTGAATCTTTTCCTGACTGATGGACACTCTTTGAGGCTAGCTGAATCTCTTCCTGACTGATGGACACTCTTTGAGGCTAGCTGAATCTCTTCCTGTGTGGGACCTTACAAAGCGATCTTTTCAAGACTACCTTACAAATTGAGCTTTTCCTATAATCGTTTCAATACTACTTTATGCTTTACAAGCTTGGCTACATACCACCTACAAGTACTAAAGCCAAGGGTGCACGCAAGTGCGTTATTTGCAAGCACACATAACGATGAAACAGGAAGCAAAAATCTATCTGTAGCTGGTGCAAGGAGAGCAAAGTCGCGCTGTGTACCATGGACTACTTCGTTGACTATTATGCACCTCCAAAGTACTGAGTGTGTAATACAGTGTGTTACTGTGTAAATAGTGTGTGAAACTGTACATATTGTAATATTAGTGAATTTTTACCACGTAATATTGTGACAATAAACATTTATTGTGGACACATTACTGACACATGTATCACAGTTTCATGGAAAATTATGAACATTCTACTGTATACATATTGTAAAGGTCACAAATATGCATCATATACGATAAATGAAACAAATAAAACCGCATTGGAAATGCATAGAAAAAATATTTGAAAATATATTTGTGGCAACACGCGGTGCTTGAATGGCCTGCGCGACCGTGTCTGGGAGCTTCACACACGGGCGACCAGGCCCTGATGACGTCACAGCGCACCTTGTCCACGCCCTCACAGCCAAAGTAAGTGGAATTTGGTAATTATTTTTACATAGACATGTTCAGGGACGGTAATTTATCATTTTACAAAGAAAAATTTTATTTTGGGGAACATTTGATGTCATGCACTCCGGGGAAATTCCACAATAAACACAGTGCATCACACTGGTTACATGGGGGGACACTCGTTTTGTATGACGTCCGTTTCACATGACGAACATGGAACGGATTAAATTCGTTATGCGAGGTACCACTGTATATATATATATATATATATATATATATATATATATATATATATATATATATATATATATATATATATATATATATATATATATATATATATATATATATATATATATATATATATATGTCGTACCTAGTAGCCAGAACGCACTTCTCAGTCTAATATGCAAGGCCCAATTTGCCTAATAAGCTAAGTTTTCATGAATTAATTGTTTTTCGACTACCTAACCTAACCTAACCTAACTTTTTCGGCTACCTAACCTAACCTATAAAGATAGGTTAGGTTAGGTTAGGTAGGGTTGGTTAGGTTCTGTCATATATCTACGTTAATTTTACTTCCAATAAAAAAAAATTGACCTCATACATAATGAAATGGGTAGCTTTATCATTTCATAAGAAAAAAATTAGAGAAAATATATTAATTCATGAAAACTTGGCTTATTAGGCAAATCGGGCCTTGCATAGTAGGCTGAGAAGTGCGTTCTGGCTACTAGGTACGACATATATATATATATATATATATATATATATATATATATATATATATATATATATATATATATATATATATATATATATATATATATGTCGTACCTAGTAGCCAGAACGCACTTCTCAGCCTACTATGCAAGGCCCGATTTGCCTAATAACCCAAGTTTTCCTGAATTAATATATTTTCTCTAATTTTTTTCTTATGAAATGATGAAGCTACCCATTTCATTATGTATGATGTCAATTTTTTTTTATTGTAGTTAAAATTAACGTAGATATATGACCGAACCTAACCAAACCTACCTAACCTAACCTAACCTATCTTTATAGGTTAGGTTGGGTTAGGTAGCCGAAAAAGTTAGGTTAGGTTAGGTTAGGTAGGTTAGGTAGTCGAAAAAACATTAATTCATGAAAACTAGGCTTATTAGGCAAATCGGGCCTTGTATAGTAGGCTGAGAAATGCGTTCTGGCTACTAGGTACGACATATATATATATATGTTGTACCTAGTAGCCAGAACGTCATACTCGGCCTACTATGCAAGGCCCGATTTGCCTAATAAGCCAAGTTTTCCTGAATTTATGTATTTTTCTCATTTTTTTCTTATGAAATGATAAATCATTCCATTTCATTATTTATAAGTTAATTTTTTGAAATTTGAGTTAAAACTAACGTAGATATATGACCGAACCTAACCAACCTTACCTAACCTATCTAAACGTAACCTATACTCACACAACTAAGTCAATAATTTATGTTCCTAATATAATATAATAATAATAATTCAAATAAACTAATTGGAAACAATTTATTGAAAATAAAGTAAATCAATCGGCCTATTAGGCAAATCGGGGATTGCATAGTAGGGCAAGAAGTGAGTTCTGGCTACTAGGTACGACATATATATATGTGTATGTATATATATATATATATATATATATATATATATATATATATATATATATATATATATATATATATATATATATATATATATATATATATATATATATATATATATATATATAAAAGATTTCTTACATTCTTGAACAGACACTAGCATGCATAGCTTTTTGGGCAAGTCCTTAATCCTAATTTTAACACTCACATTCCCAGTAAGCAGCCCATATCAGCTGTCTAACTCCCAAGTACCTATTTACTGTTAGGTGAATAGGTGCATCAGGGCAAAAGAAACTGCCCATTTGTTTCAGCATCTAATAAAAATAGAACCTTGACCCTTAGGATTACAAACCCAGAGCACTGTCCACTGAGCCGTCAGGCTCTGATGTTAATTTTAATATTACTGTGAACTGGAATACATGAAATAAACTATATCAGCAGTCAAGTATAATACAACTAACAATTGAATTAATAGTGGTCCAGAACGGACCGAAACGTCTTTGTATTTTCATCTTTTTGTGTGTGGTTAGGACAACATTCTTCAGCAACATTATTGTGACTCATCAGCTGTATAAAATACAACTACTTTATACAACAAATCAGTACTGTAATTGTGGAACCTAAAAACTTGTCTAAAATATATACAAGTTTTGCTTTGAATTTAAAAAACGAAGAATGAGTTTTGATTACCTTTAATAGTTGAATCTTCAGACAGTCTTCGTTTTTTCTTCATTTTCTTTAACTTAAGCTCTTGCTCCCCATTCTTTTCTTTTGCCTCACTGATGTTGATATCTTCTTGGGCATCTATATTATTTGTTGGTATCTTGTTGACACTTGATCCATTGTCCTGCATGTATGCTGAAAATTAAGAAACATGCGTAAATTTAATATGGTATCATCATTACAAAATATGTCCTCCAAAAAACTTTAATTGAAAGAAACACTGAAATGTGAAATTTGGCAGCAATGAGGAACTATGTCATTATGGGAATTTTGGTACCCATATGTAAAGGAAGTCGCATTGTCTGATGATATAGACCTGATGCAAAGTAAAGTGTGTCAAAATTATTTGCACACCCTCCTCCGCTATGTGATGGAGTGAAAAAAGATATGTGAATTCGGATAATTCTATAACAAATGTTCAAGATATGAGGAAATATTTCATTCAAAATGATCTGCTGCCAGAAATCTTGGTCAAATATCACCAGTTTGCTAACTGTATGTAGTAACTAAGTGACTGTAACCTATCCACCGCTGTCCACTGGATGGAGGCAGTGTGCAAGATAAACATATCAATTGTGACACTAGCTCTCCACACATGTCAGTTGCTTAATTTAAAATCTGTACTCATGGTCGGTCTCGAGCCCCTTGTCAATGTGGTGATGTGCATGGAATTATGTAATTAGGTCATCAAGATTGAAACTTGCTTAGCTAAAATGAATTGCATGGTTCAGTCCCGGAGCCAATTAATTATGTGCCTCTGCAACCATTTCCACTACCGCTAACAACATGGATATGGGATGCATAATATATGAACTAAACTACTGTACTATGTAAATGCTTTTCATTATTGCCAACACAAAGGAACATGCAGGTTTTATAATTTTCATTGTTAGCTTATGCAAAATAATAATAATAATAATTACCAAGATAAAACAATTCGGTGAGATTATTAACATTTTTGCTTGACAGACCACTTCCTGGTAGCATGCCCTTTGTGGTATTGCTATTGCCGACCTTAAAATAGATGACAGCAACTTGATAACCACCACCTTGTAGTTTAGAGACCTGCAATACAACAAAATAGTTACAAATATAACTAAAATATTTTTAGTGTTAATTTGAACACAGTGTTCAAGAGATATGGCTTCAATTATAAAAAAAAGATTAACTTTATGATAACAGAATATAAGATGGGATAACCATAAGCTTCTGAAACAGACAGCATCCCTCCCTCATACAGCATTGGGTACATCTGCAAAAGTGCAGAAGTACCGAAGTAGCTTAAGATGTACTTTTCTTACCTAGTTTAAGAGACCTACTGATAGTTATATCATTAAAGTATAATTACATAACTAATGGAAATTAAAAAATATAAAATAACACAAAAATACTTATATAATGCACATTACTTTATTATTAACATCAATAAGTACAGTATCCACCAAAGTTGAAAATGTTAATACTAATTAATTATCAAATGGCTTAAAATCTGTTTATTTGTGGGAAAATTTAAAACCTAACAGAATGGATATTAATACAATATGATACAATTCTAATTGAAGAAATAACAGAATGCATGAAATACTTACAGATTTTTTCATGGCTTTAAATGATCTGCAAAGGTTTTGATGCTTAGCAGCTCTTCGACCCATTTCCTTATATTTCTCCTCCCGCTCTACATCACCCTTACGCTTTTCATCTATAAAGCTGTGTCCACAGTTGCAGAAATGTCGACGAACACTAATGACATTACTGCAGATGGGACAACACCGCTGGAAAGGTTTCTTCTGGCCTGTAAATAAAGATAATCTGGGCAATCATAAAAAAGAGTAAAATGTTTAAAATGTAATACAGTGGTACAAAAAACACAGTAGCAGCATAATGAAAGACCACAAAGCAGTACAGTGCTACAGAAGACTGAGCGGAGAATTGTGATTGTATTATTGAGAACCTGTACAGCACCAGATTTTATTAATTACACAAGTAAACCAAATTTAATATGTTTAAATAGGAGAAGAATAATCTGGAATTTTCAATGTAAATCAAAATTGCAATTTGTGAACTGCAAATAATTGAATTGGGACTCAAATATTTATTTGACTAAGTTTTTTGATCTTCCAATAATATTAAATTAATATTCAACTTAACTAACATTTTGTGGTATTAATAAAGTTTGAAATAGATATGCAATTCTAACAGACAAAATTGACAAAACAAAATTAAGATTTTATACTCTATATCTAATGATAATGTGAACTTACACCCAAATAAAATTAATAACAAACAAAAATAAAATTTAAAGTATATATTATAAACAAATCACAATTATAATGTAACTTACTTGAATTACTGGAAGCCATTGCTGTAATGTTCTCTCAGATAGAATTGTTGACAATGTTGTAATGTTGCAATTGATAATGTTGTCTGATTTAAATTTTACATAAAAAAAAACAAAAATAAATTATTAACAGATATACAATAGCATCAGTTTAGATTAATTATAAAAAAAACAAAAATGCATATTTTTCATATATATTTTTCATGCATTTTTTCTACCTTGCATATAAATGCAAGGTAGAATGCATATATGCACCACTAAGATGGTGGTGCATGTATTTTATAACACATTTGAACAATGAAACTCTACAGATGATACAGAAAACACAAGTAAATTGGCACTGTAGGAGACATTGAAAAAACAGAAATAACATGATTTTAACAGTGATAAGTTACAGGTGCTGAAGTATGGTAGAAACGAGGAAATTAAATGAAACAAGGAACACAGGACACAATCAGACCTACTCTAAGAAGGAAAAAACATGCAAGAGATCTGAGAATTACGACGTCTGACGACCTCACACTTTGTGAACATAACCGAGCAAATATAGTGGCGGCCAGAAAAATAATGGAATGGTTTATGAGAATGTTAAAATTCAAAGACCCCACCCACAGTAATGCTAATACTATTCAAATAACTGGTGTTGTCCCATCTTGAGTATTGCTCGGTACTGACTCCCCCTTTCTGAACAGGAGAAATCTCTGAATTAGAGGAAATAAAGAGACCATAAACAGCAAACATATAAATGATAAAACATCTAAATAATTGAGACCGTCTCAAAGCTCTCAAAATGTACTCTCTGGACAGGAGACAAGAATGGTATCAAATAATACATATGTGTAAGATACTAGAGGGCCAGGTCCCAAATTTGCACAGCATAATATAACAACATACTGGAGCTAAAGATACAGAAGGAAATTAATAATAGGTGTCATAGGTACAATCAGAGAGCAGAGTCTTAACAGTAGGGGGTTCAAGGGCTGTTTGCTAGGCTAGGCAAGGGTAGACTAGGCTTAACTAGTGTTGGCTAGGTTATGCTAGGAAGAAATAGGCTAGGCTGATTTACTCCACCAGTAATTGGCGGTCTGTCTAATTACAAGCTACCACAAGCTACACAAGCTTCACATAGCTTCCTGGCAATATGTTAGTAATGAATAAATAAGATATATTTACTCATTATAATGTTGGTACTGAATGTACAACACGAAAAAACATAATTTTAATCTGAAAAAGTATATTTTTATAAAAAAATTAGACGAAAATAAAGAAATGGTGACACCAAATCAAGTCGACGATCCAAGCATCGGTTAGGTTAGGTTAGGTTAGGTTAGGTTAGGTTAGGTTTGGTTTGGTTAAGTTAGGTTAGATTTGGTTAGGTTAGATTTGGTTAGGTTAGATTTGGTTAGGTTAGATTTGGTTAGGTTTGATTAGGTTAGGTTAGGTAAGCCTAATATATCATATTTATTCATTACTAACGTATTGCCAGGAAGCTTTGTGAAGCTTGTGTAGCTTGTGGTAGCTTGTGGTAATTAGACAGACCTGTAATTGGGGGGAAAGGGGGGAGGGGGGAACCTCAATATAAGCCTAATTTGTAGCTTCCTGTTCTCCGACACAATGATTTATTTTACGTCAGGCTTTCAGCACAGCCGCATAAAAAACCCTGGTTATTTATTTATTAATATACGAGAAGGTACACTGGGGGTTAAGAGAGAAAATAGGAATAATGATGATTTTACAATCTTGCCCGAAACGCTATGCGTACTAGTGGCTTTAGGAATTGTATGTACTACCTCTATCTATAAATCAAACAGAATGTTTGTACTGTAACTCTGCATCTATGTATATATTTTTCCTAAATAAATTATTATTATTATTGTAAAGCCACTAGCACGCATAGCGTTTCGGGCAAAGATCCCGTACCCAGAAGCTGGGTATCTTTGGTTGCCCTGTGACTACTCTTATGACATTCCCTAACTCTTATGACATTCCCTAACAGTATTGTTAAACTAATAACAATGAACAGTAGTTCAATATTACCGGAATAATCCAACTCATGTGGCCATGTTTTTGTTGTGAAGCCCGGTCGTTCAGTTCGTATACAAGCATACCTTCTTACGAAGGTTAGAGTCTTAAAAATGTCTTACCATTGCTAAGAAATCATAAGATATAATTATTTACAATAATACACTGGTTGTTTTTGTTGATTTAGGGGCGATGACATGAGTAAACTGGTTATGTTGTGTTGATTTAGGGGCAACGAACTGTGGTTATTAGACTATGTTTTGTACATAAGCAAAAAACAAGATGTAATTCTTTTAATTATAACAATAATAACGACAAAAAGTTAATAATTAATGTGCTTGTTAAGCAAAATTCGCAATATCTTAGTTTTCTTTAGGAAAAAAAAATAAAAGACATCTGGAAAAAGATCTGCAGACTATGTCTTACATTTTATTCCGTTATTTACACTAAAAGAACAATTAAACGTACACTATCGGCCGTGCCTGGTGCACGAGCACCAGGCACGGGCACAGGGAGCATCCCAGACACTGCCTTAATCGACTGAGATTAAGGCAGTGTTATTTTCATTCCTTTAGAACAAGGAAATCTCATTCTTAAACTGTATAATATGAGCTGCGCAATAATTTTTTGCTGATCTTCAATAAAGAAATTCTGGAGGGCTTGTGCAAGGATTAGGATGAGTTAGCCTAGTTTTTACTGTATATCCGTTTCTGGTTACTCAAGGGTGACACTGGCGGGAAACACGAGAATAAATATTTGTATAAATTCCAATTTCGATCCCATCTACTTGGGGATAGTTTACAAATGTTCGCCATGAAATTTACGTTTTTTCTAATAGCCGAAGAGCTTATTTGAGAAAACAGTATGGCATTGAATCAGCGTGGTAAAACAATTGTATTATTGACACGACGAGTATAATCGTCGTAGTTTTTATATATGTTGCCGGTCGAACACATCCTTATGTGACGTTTTATACTTATGTTCTTCTAGAACATTCTATTGCGAACACATTGGTACAAAAATGAAATACGTACATCGAAAACTAATGTCAGAACAGTGACAAGAGTAAACACTTTTAAATATGGCCGCTCGATCGCCGATACACTAATTTCATTTGGGGAAATTTATTTTTTCATACGCCGTTTCGCGTTAATTATTTATAACTGATATAAATGTTGCAAAAGAAGTTTAGGATTAAGTAACATATTACACATTAAAAAAAATGAATACATTAATACCTAAACAGTTTGTAAATACAGTGATAAATTGTGCCAAACATTACACAATATTATTTACTAAGAAGCGTATGACAACTCAAAACGGCATGATTTCAACAGGATTTTTTATAGTTGTCAAAAAACTCTGATTTTAATTATCAAGTATTTGTCACAGTGTATTTTATATAATTATGAGGCAGTGGAACGACCAAATTGTTCTGTATTATAAATGCATAATGCTAAATTTCTATATACATAACAGTAAAATAATGACCACCTAGGTCAATAATGACCTGCCCACCTTCGTCACTCTCAGGACTTCATAGAAAGACTGCGCCTGCAACCCTCTTGTAAGATGCTTAGTCTTGATGTCGACTCTCTGTTCACTATTGTTCCGCTCGATGACGTTCTCTCTTTCCTCAGACAGAAGGCGTCAGAGGGCCTCCTTCCTCTCCCACTTCCCACTGACGTTTTCCTCGATGTCATTAGACTCTGTGTTGAATCTAACTCTTTCTCTTTCAACGGTAAATATTACACTCAAACTTTCGGCGTCGCTATGGGTTCCCCTCTCTCCCCTGTTCTTGCTAATTTCTACATGGAATACTTCGAAACTGTTCTTCTTCCTTCTATTGATACTCGTCCCTCTCTCTGGCTTCGATATGTTGATGACATTTTTGCTTTATGGCCTCATGACCTTAATCTTTTCCAGCCTTTCCTCGCCTCTCTTAACAATCTGGCTCCTTCTATCCATTTCAAAGTTGAGTGGGAATCTAATTCCCTCCTTCCTTTTCTTGATGTTCATGTTCACAGCTCTGTGTCTGGGTTCTCTTTCTCTGTCTACCGTAAACCCATGCATAGTGGCATGTACATTCACTTGCTTTCCTACCATCCTCCTTCTGTTAAGAAAAGTGTCCTCGTCTCTCTCTTCCTCCGCGCTCTACGCATCAGCGACCCTCAGTTTCTTGATTCTGAAATTGCCTTTATCTACTGTGACGGAGTTCCCCCCCTTATAATTCTCCCACGCCTGCAGTAAGAGTCATGTCTACTTTTCCCAAGCGTTCTCTACGTTGCAGGCTACAATTTGATATATGGGAGAGAGTGAAGTGTTCTCGGAGAGCCGAGAAATTTGTGAAATAGTAATATTTTGGCCTGTGGTTTAGGCCCTTTAGGGAGCCAAGATGGCGCTTGCTTCCCTGATCTCCCGCCAAAACCGTGTGACGTCAGTGGCACCGGATTGGTCACCGACAGCAATGTGGCTCCGGGAGCCAATGAAAACCTCCCGCAGCAAAAGTGACGTCACGAAGGAAGGGGGTCCGGCCAGCGCGCCACTCTGGCGCCATCAGTCAGACACGACACGTCATAGAGGTCGGACGTGCGACGGTTGGTCCTGTCAGTTGGACAGTTGTATCCCGCTCCCGTGGATTTACGCGTCACCTGAAGTCCGCCAGTACTCTGAGAAGTCTTCCCTAGTTCATGTGTTGAACCAGAAGAGGGAATTGACGGTTATTTGAGCAACAAGTGCTCCAGTCAGGTACTGTGCCAGTAGCAGTGAAGCCGTGCAGTGACGTACGTGACGTCTGTGGCAATTCACCAGTTCGTGACAGCGTAGTGGCAGACAGAGCCACTGGGTAGCTGAGGAAGAGAGGACTATTTGGGGAAACCGGACGACTGTAGCTAAGACGTAGGCGACAGCCGTTGCTGGGAGAAGACGACGGCCAGGAGACCGACTCCAACCTTCAAGAAGTCAAGAAGGAGGACGGACCTGCAGTGAGGAGGCACGGAGACGACGCGCTAAACGGTGGGACGACGAGAGGCTCTGGTAGGACACGACGACGTGTAGTGTGGGGGCGTTCCCGACACGAGAACCAGGAGCTACATCTCGACTCTCATCGGAGGATAGGGTGAAGTAGGTGTTTCTAGTTCCCTCCCCATTCCCCTTTAGTTAGCTATATTATCTAGCCTGAGGATTTTATATGTCGTGAGCAAGTCTCACCCATGTCACGATAAAGCACCAGTGTGCTAGACAGTACTATCAAGAGTACTTGTAATATTCATGTTGATTATTGGTGTGTACAGGCACCAGGCACCAGTGATAAATTTACTGTGTTGTGTATATCTTTCTATAGATTTTTGATATGAACATATAGTGGTAAATTATATATAATATTATGCCAGTATTTGGAGGTTAGGCTATGTGCCCAGAAACTATTTATTTACCATGTATTGATGATTGATTTATATACCATATATATGTCTATGTTCATTCAGTGAATAATCATTTGTGAGTACAGTGAATTATTGCGTTATCGCCCACGAGAGAAAGTACTGAAAACTCCAGTGTTAATATTTCATAATATATGGTTGAGTGAAGAACAATGTAAAGCCATTACAGTGAATCATTATAGCATTGATTGTAGAAAAGACTGTTTGATCCTGAGTACAGTGTGACTGAGTAATCCGGTTTATTTAGCCAATATCGAGTGTGCGAGTTTCTAGTAATATTGGAGAATTTAAAGAAACAGCGCGCGTGAATCTAGAAAACAAGCAAAGCTTTCGCGCGGAAAGGCAAAGGCGATCAGCTGGTTCTTGACACTTGATGAGGGGGGGGGGGAGATGTTGCCCCCTTGGTGATCGCATAATATCCGTGGGAATTACCGGCCGCGTCAGGATCAGTTGATTAATTGATTATTGTTTGGCTTTGTGACATCTTTCATACATTTTAAGTAAAATACAAAACTATCTTTGTGTTTATATCATCCCCTCCATTGATCTTGTGGCTATATTATACTTGTAAACATAGAGTGATAACAATAAGTACCTGCCTGATCCCTGATCTTTTGAGTGTGACCTTGCCAAGGCTACCACTGAATACACCAGTCCACTGATGGTGTTACTGGCCACCTAAAACACCAGTTGGCGACCTTGTGATTAACCGTAGAGCCCGATTGTTGGGGAGGGCACACGACAGTCAAGTGCACGAGTCGTGTTCTCACTCTTTCTTAATTAGAGGCCGTTAAGATTGACTGGGAGACTCTCCTGGCGTGCAGTGGCGCAGTGAGGATCGAGTGAAGACCCGCAGGGCTACGGTGAGTTACCTTGGGCATAGCATTTGCTCACCCCAGACTAGAGAGAAGAGAGGTGAAGCCCCAACACTACAAATCATTCTCTCGCCTTGGTTATCCTTTGCATTTCATCAACTGTGCCCACTCTCAAGCTAAACGAAATTTCTTTCATCCTAAACCTGCTTCCAACACTAGTAGCACTGTACTATGCCTTCCCTTCATATCTGAACTCAAAACTTTTACCAATACCTTTCGTCCTCTTGACATTAAACTCGCCTTTCGGCAAACTAACACACTTCGTAGCAATCTAGTTCACACTGCTCCTCCTGCTTCTAATGCTGCTGGTGTCTACTCTATTTCCTGTTCATCTTGTCCTCTCCAATACTTTGGCGAAACTGGCCGTACACTGAATGACAGACTTAAAGAACACAAGAAGAAGTGAGTGACGAAGAGAAGTCTGCAGACACAAACAATGCTCTCTTCTGCCATGTGAGGGATTCTAATCATCCCATTGATTGGTCTTCCTCCAAAATAATCTTTCCTGCCTCTACTCTACACAGACGCCGTCTTGTAGAATCGGCTCTTATAAACAATGTACCCAACATGAACTTGAGTCCTGGCTTTGTTGCTGTGGACTCTTCCCTTTCACAGTATATACTCAAATGCTCTAATCTTTCTAACAAACGTGACTTAACATAAGCTTTCCCCCTTCCATTTCTTTCTTTCTCTTTCCTTTTCTTTCTCTCTTCTCCCTTTTTCTGTTCATTGTCTTCTCCTACGCTCCCTTGCTATCCTCTTCTTTTTTCCTATTACTATCTCCTTCGGTGGTTATAATAGGAGCTGCCTCGTATGGGCCAATAGGCCTGCTGCAGTTCTCATTACTACTATCCCCTACACCTGACTTTCCTCCTCAGCTCTCTCTTGCCTGTCCCTACCTCCTCATCACAATCGACTTGAGAATGGTCCAGGACAGAACGAAACGTCGTCGTCCCTTCAATTTCTCGTGTGTGGTCTGGTCAACAATGACCACCTACATTTAAGGATAACTAGGAAATAGTAACTGGAAACTTTATTTGAACGAAAATTCAATACCAAATTTCTTAGATGTTTTTCTTAATATAAAGATCAACAGTAACGAATCTTATTAGACTTATCTTATTATATTATCTTAGCATACTTAGTCACTTATATATTAAAAGTATTGTGTTTTTTGAAACATTGGGGTTGTAAACAAACAGAACGGCCTACCCGAAAAGCCGTAACATAAGAAGTTGTACATGTTTGCTAATTTATTATTTGATAAATGATTATTACTAATTTACAACGACTATAAAGGTTTCCCATTAGTTAAATTATTGTAGTGTGTCTAAATGCTACTACAAAACATATATAAATCCTGGGAAAGTCACAATGACCAGCGACATTAAAGCATAAAAGACTAAATAGTAACAGGAAATGGTCGGCGAACGAAAAATTCATTTCCAAATTTATTAGATGTTTTCCTAAATATAAAGAACGATGGGCTGGAATTTTCTGGATTATGGCCTAATTAAGGCAAAAATATATGTATTTTTACTTGAAGAACATATATCAGAGCATAGTCAGTGAGTTATAGAATAATAAGAGTGTGGTATTTCATTGTATAACAAGAGATAGTCCATGGAAGCGAAAATAGACGTAGTTTAAGACAAAATAACGTCCAAAAACAGCCGTAGAGTCAAACGGCAACTGTTGACGTTCTTTTTAAGAGGACAGGTTGCACATTTTGCCCAAACCCTTCCTACAGTTTTCAAAATATCCTAAACATCCCAAATTCAAAGCTTGAGCCATATTTTGGAGCCAAATCCTTGGTCTCTGCACGTATTCGCAGTTTAAAATTACTACTTTTTATACCGAAAATATGCCAATTACTGAGAGCAGCGATGGATCATATTTTGCCCAAACCCTCCCTGCATTTTTCAAAATTTCCTAAACAACCCTAATTCGACGCTTGAGCCATATTTTAGAGCCAAATTCGGGCTCTCTGCACGTATTCGCAGTTTGAAATTACGAATTTTTATACCGAAAATATGACAATTACTGCGAGCGGCGATGGGTAACATTTGGCCCCCCCCCCCCTGCATTTTTCAGAATATCCCAACATCCCAAATTCGACGCTTGAGCCATATTTTGCAGCCAAATTTTGGCTCTCTGCACGTGTTAGTAGTTGAAATTACGAATTTTTATACCGAAAATATTCCAATTACTGAGAGCAGCGATTGGTCATATTTTGCTCCCCCCCCCCCCGCACCTGCAGTTTTCAGAATATCCCAACATCCCAAATTCGACACTTGAGCCATATTTTGCAGCCAAATTCTGGATCTCTGCACGTATTCGCAGTTTGAAATAACGATCTCTTTTTACCGAAAATATCACAAATACTGAGAGCGGTGATGGGTCACAGTTTGCCCCCCCCCCCCCCTGCAGTTTTTAAAATATCCCAAACATCCAAAATTCGACCCTTGAGTCATAACTTGGAGCCAAATTCTGGCTCTCTGCACGCATTCGCAGTTTGAAATTACGACATTTTATTCCGAAAATAAGCCAATTACTGAGAGCGGCAATGGGTACCTTTTTGCCCAAACCCTCCACTGCATTTTTCAAAATATCTTAACATCCCAAATTCGACGCTTGAGCCATATTTTGCAGCCAAATTTTGGCCTTCTGCACGTGTTAGTAGTTGAAATTACGACTTTTTATACCGAAAATATGCCAATTACTGAGAGCAGCGATGGGTCATATTTAGCCCCCCACCCCCACTTACAGTTTTTAAAATATCCCAACATCCCAAATTCGACACTTAAGTCATATATTGCAGCCAAATTCTGGCTCTCTGCACGTGTTAGAAGTTTGAAATTACGACTTTTTATACCGAAAATATGCCAATTACTGAGAGCGGTCACAATTTGGTGGGTCACAATTTGCCCAAATCCCCCTGCAGTTTTTAATATCCCAAACATCCCAAATTCGACCCTTGAGCAATATTTTGGAGCCAAATTCTGGCTCTCTGCACGTATTCGCAGTTTGAAATTACGATCTTTTTTAACAGAAAATATGCCAAATACTGAGAGCGACGATGGATCACATTTTGCCTAAACCGTCCCTGGAATTTTCAAAATATCCCAAACATCCCAAATTCGACGCTTGAGCCATATTTTGGAGCCAAATCCTGGCTCTCTGCACGTATTCGTAGTTTGAAATTACGACTTTTTATTCCAAAAATAAGCCAATTACTGAGAGCAGCGATGGGTCACATTTTGCCTAAACCCCCCCTGCAGTTTTCAAAATATCCCAAGCACCCCAAATTCGACCCTTGAGCCATATTTTGGAGACAAGTTCTGGCCCTCTGCTTGTATTTTGCAGTTTGATATTACGACATTTTATACCGAATATATGCCAATTTCTGAGAGCGGCGATGGGTAACATTTTGCCCAAACCCCCACTGTAATTTTCATAATACCCCAAACATCCCAAATTCGACCCTTGAACCATATTTTGCAGCCAAATTTTGGCTCTCTGCACGTATTCGTATTTTGAAAATACGACTTTTTATACCGAAAATATGCCAATTACTGAGAGCGGCGATGGATCACATTTTGCTCAAAACCTTCTTGCAGTTTTCAAAATATCCCAAACGTCCCAAATTCGACCCTTGAGCCATATTTTGGAGCCAAGTTCTGGCTCTCTGAACGTATTCGTATTTTGAAAATATGACTTTTTATACCGAAAATATGCCAATTACTGAGAGCGGCGATGGATCACATATTGCCTAAAAACACCGTGCAGTTTTCAAAATATCCCAAACATCCATAAATCGACGCTTGAGCCATATTTTGGAGCCAAATTCTGGCTCTCTGAACGTATTCTCAGTTTGAAATTACAAGTTTTTATACCGAAAAAAAGCCAATTACTCAGAGCGGCGATGGGTCACATTTTGCCCAAACCCCCCTGCAGTTTTCCAAATATCCCAAGCATCCCAAATTCGACACCAATGCCATATTTTGGAGCAAAATTCTGGCTCTCTGCATGTATTTGCAGTTTGATATTATGAATTTTATACCGAAAATATGCCTATTACTGAGAGCGGCGATGGGTCACATTTTGCCTAAACCCCCCCTGCAGTTTTCAAACTATCCAAAACATCCCAAATTTGACCCTTGAGCAATATTTTGGAGCTAAATTCTGGCTCTCTGCTCGTATTCGCAGTTTGAAATTACGAAATTTATTCCGAAAATATGCTAATTACTGAGAGCGGCGATGGATCACATTTTGCCCAAATCCTCCCTGCAGTTTTCAAAATTACCCCAAACATCCCTAATTCGACCCTTGAGCCATATTTTAGAGCCAAATTCTGGCTTTCTTCACGTATTGTCAATTTGAAATTACGGCTATTTATACCGAAATTATGCCAATTATTTAAAGCGGCGATGACATTTTGCCCAATCCTTCCCTTTAGTTTACAAAATATCCCAAGCATTCCAAATTTGTCTCTTGAGCCATATTTTGGAGCCAAGTTCTGGCCCTCTGCTTGTATTTCGCAGTTTGAAATTGCGACTTTTTATACCAAAAATATGCCAATTACTGAGAGCAGCGATGGGTCACATTTTGCCGAAACCCCCCTGCAGTTTTCATAATACCCCAAACATCCCAAATTCGACCCTTGAACCATATTTTGGCGCCAAATTCTGGCTCTCAGCACGTATTCGTATTTTGAAAATACGAATTTTTATACCAAAAATATGCCAATTACTGTGAGCGGCGATGGATTACATTTTGCCCAAACCCCCCCCTGCAGTTTTCAAAATATCCCAAACACCCCAAATTTGACGCATGAGCAATATTTTGGCCCAAATTTTGGCTCTCAGCACGTATTCGCAGTTTGAAATTACGACTTTTTATACCAAAAATATGCCAATTACTGAGGGCGGCGATGGACCACATTATGCCCAAACCCTCCCAGTAGTTTTTAAAATATGCCAAACATCCCAAAATCGACGCTTAAGCCATATTTTGGAACCAAATTCTGGCTCTCTGCACGTATTCGCAGTTTTAAATTACGACTTTATATACCGAAAATATGCCGATTACTGAGAGCAGCGATGGATCACATTTTGCCTTGCAGTTTTCAAAATATCCCAAACATCCCTAATTCAACGGTTGAGCCGTATTTTAGAGCCAAATTCGGGCTCTCTGCACGTATTCGCAGTTTGAAATTACGAATTTTTATACCGAAAATGTGCCAATTACTGAGAGCGGCGATGGGTCACATTTTGCCCAAACTCCCACTGCAGTTTTCAAAATATCCCAAACGTCCCAAATTCGACCCTTGAACCATATTTTGGAGCAAAATTCTGGCTCTCTGCACGTATTCGCAGTTTGAAATTACGACTTTTTATACCGAATATATGCAAATTACTAAAAGCGGCGATTGATCACAATTTGCCTAAAAACACTGTGCAGTTTTCAAAATATCCCAAACATCCCAAAATCGACGCTTGAGCCATATTTTGGAGCCAAATTCTGGCTCTCTGAACGTATTCGCAGTTTGAAATTACGTGTTTTTATACCGAAAATACGCCAATTACTGAGAGCATCGATGGGTCACATTTTGCCCAAACTCCCCCTGCAGTTTTCAATATATCCCAAACATCCCAAATTCGACACTCATGCCATATTTTGGAGCCAAATTCTGGCTCTCTGCACGTTTTCGCATTTTGAAATTTCGACTTTTTATACCGAATATATGCCAATTAATGATAGCGGCGATGGGTCACATTTTGCTCAAATACCCCAGCAGTTTTCAAAATATCCCAAACATCCCAAATTCATCCCTTGAGCAGTATTTTGGAGCCAAAATTCCGGCTCTCTGCATGTATTTGCAGTTTGAAATTATGACTTTTTATACCGAAAATATGCCTATTACTGAGAGCGGCGATGGGTCACATTTTGCCCAAACCCCCCCCCCCCTGCAGTTTTCAAACTATCCAGAACATCTCAAATTTGACCCTTGAGCTATATTTTGTTGCTAAATTCTGGCTCTCTGCAAGTATTCGCAGTTTGAAATTACGAAATTTATTCCGAAAATATGCTAATTACTGAGAGCGGCGATGGATTGGATGACATTTGGCCCAAATCCTCCCTGCAGTTTTCAAAATTACCCCAAACATCCCAAATTCGACCCTTGAGCCATATTTTGGAGCCAAATTCTTGCTCTCTGTGCATATTCGGAATTTGAAATTACGAAATTTATTCTGAAAAAATGCCATTTACTGAGAGCGGCGATGGATCACATTTTGCCCAAACACTTCCTACAGTTTTCAAAATTACCCCAAACATCCCAAATTCGACCCTTCGGCCATATTTTGGAGCCAAATTCTTGCTCTCTGCAAGTATTCGCAATTCGAAATTACGACTTTTTATACAGAAAATATGCTAATTACTAAGAGCTGCGATGGGTAACATTTTGCCCAAACCCCCCACTGCAGTTTTAAAAATATCCCAAACGACCCATATTCGACGCTTGAGCCATATTTTGGAGTCAAATTCAGGCTCTGTGCACGTATTCGCAGTTTGAAATTTCGGCTTATACCGAAAATATGCCAAATACTGAAAGCAGCGACGGATCACATTTTACACAACCCCTCCCTGCAGTTTTCAAAATATTCCAAACATCCCAAATTCAACGCTGTAGCCAATTTTTGGAGCCAAATTCTGGCTCTCTGCACGTATTTGCAGTTTGAAATTACGACTTTTTATGCCAAAAATATGCCAATTACTTATAGCGGCCAGGGGTCACATTTTGCTCAAACCCCCGTGCAGTTTACAAAATATCCCAAACATCCCAAATTCTACCCTTGAGCCATATTTTGGAGCCAAATTTTGGCTCTCTGCACGAATTCGCAGTTTGAAATTTCGACTTTTTATACCGAAAATATGCCAATTACTGATATCGGCGATGGATCACATTTTGCCCAAACCCTCCCTGCAGTTTTCAAAATGTCCCAAACATCCCAAATTCGACGCGTTAGCTATATTTTGGAGCCAATTTATGGCTCTGCTCCTATTCGCAGTTTGAAATTACGACATTTTATACCGAAAATGTGCCAATTAATGATAGCGGCGATGGATCACATTTTGCCCAAACCAACCGAGCAGTGTTCAAAATATCCCAAACATCCTAAAGTCGACACTTGAGCCATATTTTGAAGCCAAAAATCTGTCTCTTTGCCCGTATTCGCAAATTGAAATTACGACATTTTACACCGAAAATACGCCAATTACTGAGACCGGCGATGGATCACATTTTGCCCAATTCCTCCCTGCAGTTTTCAAAATTACCCCAAACATCCCAAATTCGACCCTTCAGCCATATTTTGGAGCCAAATTCTTGCTCTCTGCAAGTATTCGCAATTTGAAATTACGACATTTTATACAGAAAATATGCTTATTACTAGGAGCTGCGATGGGTAACATTTTGCACAAACCCCCACTGCAGTTTTAAAAATATCCCAAACGTCCCAAATTCGACGCTTGAGCCATATTTTGGAGCCAAATTCAGGCTCTGAGCACGTATTCGCAGTTTGAAATTACGACTATTTATACCGAAAACATGCCAAATACTGAAAGCAGCGACGGATCACATTTTGCCCAAACCCTCCCAGTATTTTTGAAAATATCTCAAACATCCCAAAATTAACGCTTGAGCCATATTTTGGAGCCAAATTCTGGCTCTCTGCACGTATTCGCAGTTTGAAATTACGACTTTTTATACCGAAAATACGCCAATTACTGAGAGCGGCGATGGGTCACATTTTACCCAAACCCCCCTGCAGTTTTCAAAATATCCGAAACATCCCAAATTTGACCCTCAAGCCATATTTCGGAGCCAAATTCTGGCTCTCTACACGTATTCACAGTTTGAAACTACGAATTTTTATACCGAAAATATGCCAATTACTGACAGCAGAGATAAGTCACATTTTGCCCAAACCCCCCCCTGCTGTTTTTAAATATCCCACACATCCTAAGTACGACCCTTGAGTCATATTTAAGATCTAAATTCTGGCTTACTGCACGTATTCGCAGTTTGAAATTACTACTTTTTATTCCGAATATATGCGAATTACTGAAAGTGGCGATATATCACAATTTGATCCAACCCCTCCCTGCAGTTTTCAAAATATCCCAAACATCCAAAATTCAACGCTTGAGACACATTTTGGAGCCAAATTCTGGCTCTCTGCACGTATTCGCAGTTTGAAATTACGACATTTTATACCGAAAATATGCCAATTACTGATAGCGGCGATGGATCACATTTTGCCCAAACCCCCCCTGCAGTTTTAAAATATCTCAAACATCCCAAATTCGACCCCTTGAGCCATATTTTGGAGCCAAATTCTGGCTCTCTGCACGAATTCGCAGTTTGAAATCACTACTTTTTATACCGAAAATATGCCAATTACTGATATCGGCGATGGATCACATTTTGCCGAAACCCTCCCTGCAGTTTTCAAAATGTCCCAAACATCCCATATTCGATGCGTGAACCATATTTTGGAACCAATTTCTGGCTCTCTGCTCGTATTCGCAGTTTGAAATTACGATATTTTATACCGAAAACGTGCCAATTACTGATAGCGGCGATGGATCACATTTTGCCCAAACCATCCCTGCAGTGTTCAAAATATCCCAAGCATCTTAAAGTCGACCCTTCAGCCATATTTTGGAGCCAAAATCTGTCTCTCTGCACGTATTCGCAGTTTGAAATTGCGACATTTTATACCGAAAATATGCCAACTACTTATAGCGGCGATGGATCAAATTTTGCCCAAACCCTCCCTGCAGTTTTCAAAATATCCCAAACATCCCAAATTCGAAGCTTGAGCCATATTTTGGAGCAAAGTTCTGGCTCTCTGCACGTATTCGCAGTTTGAAATTGCGATTTTTAT
Source organism: Procambarus clarkii (assembly GCF_040958095.1). Taxonomy (NCBI): domain Eukaryota; kingdom Metazoa; phylum Arthropoda; class Malacostraca; order Decapoda; family Cambaridae; genus Procambarus; species Procambarus clarkii. The sequence continues at coordinate 23,080,369 of NC_091175.1, forward strand.
GCCGAAAATACGTCTATTACTGAGACCGGCGATGGGTCACATTTTGCCCAAACCCCCTTGCAGTTTTCACAATATCCCAAACATCAAAAAACTGACACTCAAGCCATGTTTTGGACCAAAATTCTGGCTCTCAGCACGTATTCGCAGTTTGAAGTTACGACTTTTTATACCGAAAATATGCCAATTACTGAGAACGGCAATAAGTTACATTTTGCCTAAACTCCTCACTGCAGTTTTCAAAATATCCCAAACATCCTAAATTTGACGCTTGAGCCATATTTTAAAGCCAAATTCTGGTTCTCTGCACTTATTCGTAGTTTGAAATTACGAATTTTTATACCAAAAATATGCCAATTACTGAGAGCGGCAATGGTTCACATTTTGCCCGAACCCTCCCCTGAAAATTTGAAACTATCCAAAACATCTCAAATTCGACCCTTGAGCCATATTTTGTAGCCAAATTCTGGCTCTCTACACGTATTCGCAGTTTGAAATTACGAAATTTATACCGAAAATATGCCAATTACTGAGAGCAGCGATGATTCACATTTTGCCCAAACCCCCCCTGCAAATTTCAAGCAATCCAAAACATCCCAAAATCGACCCTTGAGCCATATTTTTGAGCCAAATTCTGGCTCTCTGCACGTATTCGCAGTTTGAAATTACGAAAATTATTCCGAGAATATGCCAATTACTTAGAGCGGCGATGGATCACATTTTGCCCAATTCCTCACTGCAGTTTTCAAAATTACCCCAAACATCCCAAATTCGACCCTTGAGCCATATTTTGGAGCCAAATTTTTGCTCTCTGCACGTATTCGCAGTTTGAAATTACGAAATTTATTTCGAAAAAAATGCCATTTACTGAGAGCAGCGATGGATCACATTTTGGCCAAACCCTTCCACAGTTTTCAAAATTACCCCAAACATCCCAAATTCGACCTTTCAGCCATATTTTGGAGCCAAACTCTTGCTCTCTGCAAGTATTCGCAATTTCAAATTACGACTTTTTATACAGAAAATATGCTAATTACTAGGAGCTGCGATGGGTAACATTTTGCACAAACCCCCCAATGCAGTTTTAGAAATATCCCAAACATCCCAAATTCGACGCTTCAGGCATATTTTGGAGCTAAATTCAGGCTCTGTGCACGTATTCGCAGTTTGAAATTACGACTATTTATACCGAAAATATGCCAAATACTGAAAGCAGCGACGGATCACATTTTGCCCAAACCCTTCTACAGTTTTCAAAATTACCCCAAACATCCCAAATTCGACCTTTCAGCCATATTTTGGAGCCAAATTCTGGCTCTCTGCACGTATTCGCAGTTTGAAAATACGACTTTTTACACCGAAAATACGCCAATTACTGAGAGCAGCGCTGGGTCACATTATTCCCAAACCCCCCTGCAGTTTTCAAAATATCCCAAACATCCCAAATTTGACCCTCAAGCCATAATTTGGAGCCAAATTCTGGCTCTCTACACGTGTTCGCAGTTTGAAATTGCGACTTTTTATACCGAAAATATGCCAATTACTGACAGCAGAGATAAGTTACATTTTGCCCTAACCCCCCCGCAGTTTTCAAAATATCCCACACATCCCACATACGACCCTTGAGCCATATTTAAGAGCCAAATTCTGGCTTTCTGCCCGTATTCGCAGTTTGAAATTACGACATTTTATACCGAAAATATGCCAATTACTGATAGCGGCGATCGATGGATCACATTTTGCCCAAACCCTCCCTGCAGTATTCAAAATATCCCAAACATCCTAAAATCGACCCTTGAGCCATATTTTGGAGTCAAAATCTGGCTCTCTGCACGTATTCGCAGTTTGAAATTGCGACATTTCATGCCGAAAATATGCTAATTACTAATAGCGGCGATGGATCAAATTTTACCCAAACCCTCCCTCTAGTTTTCAAAATATCTCAAACATCCCAAATTCGACGCTTGAGCCATATTTTTGAGCAAAGTTCTGGCTCTCTGCACGTATTCGCAGTTTGAAATTCCGACTTTTTATGCCGAAAATATACCAATTACTGAGAGCTGCGATTGGTCAAATAATGCCCAAACCCCCTTGCAGTTTTCAAAATATCCCAAACATCCCAAAATTGACACTCAAGCCATATTTTGGAGCCAAATTCTGGCTCTCTGCATGTATTCGCAGTTTGAAATTACGAGTTTTTATACCGAAAAGGCGCCAATTACTGAGAGCAGCGATGGGTCACATTTTGACTAAACCCCCTGCAGTTTTCAAAATATCCCAAACATCCCAAATTCGACACTCAACCCATATTTTGGAGATAAATTCTGGCTCTTTGCACGTATTCGCAGTTTGAAATTTCGACTTTTTATACCGAAAATATGTCAATTATTGGAAGCGGCAATGGATCATATTTTGCCCAAACCCTCTCTGCAGTTTTTAAAACATCATAAACATCCCAAATTCAACGCTTAAGCCATGTTATGGACCAAATTCTGGCTCTCTACACGTATTCGCAGATTGAAATTACGACTTTTTATACCGAAAATATGCCAATTACTGAGAGAAGCGATGGATCACATTTTGCCTAAACCCTCTCTGCAGTTTTCAAAATATCCCAAACAACCCTATTTCGACACTTGAGCCATATTTTGGAGCCAAATTCGGGCTCTCTGCACGTATTCGCATTTTGAAATTACGAATTTTTATACCGAAAATTTGCCAATTACTGAGAGCGGCGATGGGTCACATTTTGCCCAAACTCCCACTGCAGTTTTCAAAATATCCCAAACATCCCAAATTCGACGATTTAGCAATATTTTGGAGCCAAATTTTGGCTCTCTGCACGTATTCGCAGTTAGAAATTACTACTTTTTATACCGAAAATACGCCAATTACTGAGAACAGCGATGGGTCACAATTTGCCCAATCCCTCCCTGCAGGTTTTCAAAATATCCCAAACGTCCCAAATTCGACCCTTGAGGTATACTTTGGAGCAAAATTCTGGCTCTCTGCACGTATTCGCAGTTTGAAATTACGAATTTTTATACCGAGAATATGCCAATTACTGAAAGTGGCGATTGACCACATTTTGCCTATAAACACCCTGTAGTTGTCCAAATATCCCAAACATCCTAAATTCGACCCTTGAGCAATATTTTGGAGCCAAATTCTGGCACTCTGACCGTATTTGTAGTTTGATATTACGACTTTTTATACCAAAAATATGCTAATTACTAAAAGCTACGATAGGTCACATTTTGCCCAACCCCCCTGCAGTTTTCAAAATATCCCAAACATCCTAAATTCAACGCTTGAGCCATATTTTGGAGCCAAGGTCTGGCTCTCTGCACATATTCGCAGTTTGAAATTAGACTTTTTATACCGAAATTATGCCAATTACTGAAAGCGGCGATCGGTTCCATTTTGCCAAATTCTCCCCGCAGTATTAAAAATATCCCAAACACAGGAAATTCGACTCTTGAGCCATGTTTTGGCGCCAATTTCTGGATCTCGGCACGTATTCGCAGTTTGAAATTACGACTTTTTATACCGAAAATATGCCAAGAACTGGGAGCAGCAATGGATCACATTATGCCCAAACCTTCCCTGCAGTTTTCAAAATATCAGAAACATCCCTAATTCGACCCTTGAACCATATTTTGAAGCCAAATTCTGGCTGTCTGCACGTATTCGCAGTTTGAAATTTCGAGTTTTTATACCGAAAATACGCCAATTACTGAGAGCAGCGATAGATCACATTTTGCCTAGACCCTCCCTGCAGTTTTCAAAATATCCCAAACATCCCAAATTCAACGCTTGAGCCACATTTTGGAGCCAATTTCTGACTCTCTGCACGTATTCGCAGTTTAAAATTACATTTTATACCGAAAATATGCCAATTACTGACAGCGGCGATGGATCACATTTTGCCCAAACCCTCCCTGCAGTGTTCAAAATATCCCAAACATCCTAAAATCGACCCTTGAGTCATATTTTGGAGCCAAAATCTGGCTCTCTGCACGTATTCGCAGTTTGAAATTGCGACATTTCATGCCGAAACTATGCCAATTACTTATAGCGGCGATGGATCTAATTTTGCCCAAATCCTCCCTGCAGGTTTCAAAATATCCCAAACATCCCAAAATCGACGCATGAGCCATATTTTGGAGCAAAGTTTTGGCTCTCTGCACGTATTCGCAGTTTGAAATTCCGTCTTTTTATGCCGAAAATATGCCAATTACTGAGAGCGGCGATGGGTCACATTTTGCCCAAACTCCCACTGCAGTTTTCGAAATATCCCAAACATCCCAAATTCGACGCTTGAGCCATATTTTGGATCCAAATTCTTGCTCTCTGCACGTATTCGCAGTTTGAAATTACGACTTTTTATTCCAAAAATAAGCTAATTACTGAGAGCGGCGATGGGTCACATTTTGCCCAAACCCCTCTTCCAGTTTTCAAAATAACCCAAACATCCCAAATTCGACCATCAAGCCATATTTTGGAGCCAAATTCTGGATCTCTACACGTATTCGCAGTTTGAAATTACGACTTTTTATACCGAAAATATGCCAATTACTGAGAGCAGAGATAAGTCACATTTTGCCCACACTCCCCTGCAGTTTTCAAAATATCCCACACATCCCAAATACGAACCTTGAGCAATATTTAAGTCCTAAATTCTAGCTTTATGCACGTATTCGCAGTTTGAAATTACTACTTTTTATACCGAACATATGCCAATTACTGAAAGCGGCGATGGATCCCATTTTACCCAAACCCTCCCTGCAGTTTTCAAAATATCCCCAAACATCCCAAATTCAACGCTTGAACCACATTTTGGAGCCAAATTCTGGCTCTCTGCACGAATTCGCAGTTTGAAATTTCGACTTTTTATACCGAAAATATGCCAATTTCTGATATCGGTGATGGATCAAATTTTGCCCAAACCCTCCCTTCAGTTTTCAAAATATCCCAAACATCCCAAATTCAACGCTTGAGCCCTATTTTGGAGCCAAAATCTGGCTCTCTGAACGTATTCGCAGTTTTAAATTTCGACATTTTGTACCGAAAATATGCCAATTACTTATAGCGGCGATGGATCAAATTTTGCTCAAACCCTCCCTGCAGTTTTTAAAATATCCCAAACATACCAAGTTCGAAGCTTGAGCCATATTTTGAAGTCAAATTCTGGCTCTCAGCATGTATTCGCAGTTTGAAATTACGACTTTTTATACCGAAAATATGCCAATTACTGAGAGCAACGATGGGTCACATTTTGCAAAAAACCCCTTGCAGTTTTCAAAATATCCAAAACATCCCAAATTCAACGCTTGAGCCCTATTTTGGAGCCAAATTCTGACTCTCTCCACGCATTCGCAGTTTGAAATTATTATTTTTATACCGAAAATATGCCAATTACTGACAGCTGCGATAAGTCACATTTTCCAAAAATCCCCCTGCAGTTTTAAAAATATCCCAAACATCCCAAATACGACCCTTGAGCCAACTTTAAGAACCAAATTCTGGCTTTTTGCACGTATTCGCAGTTTGAAATTACTACTTTATATACCCCAAATATGCCAATTACTAAAAGTGCCGATGGGTCACATTTTGCCCAACCCCCCCCTACAGTTTACAAAATACCTCAAACATCCCAAATTCGACTCTTGAGTCAAATTTTGGAGCCAAATTCTGGCTCTGCATGAATTCGCAGTTTGAAATTACGACTTTTCATACCGAAAATATTTCAATTAATGAGAGCTGAGATGGGTCACATTTTGCCCAAACCCCCTCTTCAGTTTTCAAAATATCCCAAACATCCCAAATTCGACTCCTTAGCCTTATTTTGTATCCAAATTCCGGCTCTCTACACGTATTCGCAGTTTGAAATTACGAATTTTTATACCGAAAATATACCAATTTCTGAAAGCAGCGATAGGTCACATTTAGCCCAACCCCCCTGTAGTTTGCAAAATATCCCAAACATCCCAAATTCGACGCTTGAGCCATATTTTGAAGAAAAATTCTTGCTCTCTGCACGTATTCGCAGAATGAAATTAAGACTTTTTATTCCGTAAATATGCCAATTACTGAAAGCGGCGATGGATTACATTTTGTCCAAACCATCCCTGCAGTTTAAAAAAAAAAAAATCCCAAATTCGACGCTTGTGCCATATTTTGGAGCCAAATTCTGGCTCTCTGCACGTATTCGCAGAATGAAATTAAGACTTTTTATTCCGTAAATATGCCAATTACTGAAAGCTGCGATGGATCACATTTTGTCGAAACCCTCCCTGCAGTTTTCAAAATATCCCAAACATCCCTAATTCGAAGCTTGACCCATATTTTGGAGCCAAATTCGGGCTCTCTGCACGTATTCGCAGTTTGAAATTACGAATTTTTATACCGAAAATATGCCAATTACTGAAAGCGGCGATGGGTCACATTTTGTCCAAACTCCCACTGCAGTTTTCAAAATTTCCCAAACATCCCAAATTCTACGATTGAGCCATATTTTGGAGCCAAATTCTGGGTCGCTGCACGTATTCGCAGTTTAAAATTTCGACTATTTATACCGAAAATACGCTAATTACTGAGAACGGCGATAGGTCATAATTTGCCCAATCCCTCCCTATGGCTTAGGGTCTAATTTGGGATGTTTGGGATATTTTGAAAACTGCAGGTTGGGAGGAGTGTGGGGGTTTCGGCAAAATGCCGCTCCCATCCATCCCCATCGCCGCTCTCAGCAATTGACATATTTTTGGTATAAAAAGTCGTAATTTCAAACTGCGAATACGTGCAGAGAGCCACAGTTTGGCTCCAAAGAATGGCTCAAGCGTCGAATTTTGAATGTTTGCGATATTTTGAAAACTGCAGGGGGGGGGGCTTTGGGAAAAATGTGACGCATCGCAGCTCTAACTAATTGGCATATTTTCGGTATAAAAATCGTAATTTCAAACTGCGAATACGTGCAGAGAGCCCAAATTTGGCTCCAAAATATTGCTCAAGCGTTGAATTTGGGATGTTTAGGATATTTTGAAAACTGCAGGGAGGGTTTGGTCAAAATGTGATCCATCGCCGCATACAGTAATTGGCATATTTTCGGTATAAAAGTTCGTAATTTCAAACATCGAATACGTGTTGAGAGCCAGAAATTGGCTCCAAATTATGGCTCAAGGCTCGAATTTGGGATGTTTTTGATATATTGAAAACTGCTGGGAGGGTTTGAGCAAAATCCCTCTCTGCAGTTTTCAAAATATCCCAAACATAACAAATTCGACCCTAGAGCCATATTTTGGAGCCATATTCTGGCTCTCTGCAAGTATTAACAGCTTGAAATTACGACTTTTTATACCTAAAATGTGCCAATTACTGTAAGTGGCGATGGGTCACAGTTTGCACAAACCCTCCCTGCAGTTTTCAAAATATCCTAAACATCCCAAATTCAACGCTTGAGCCATATTTTGGAGCCAAATTCTGGCTCTCTGCACGTATTCGCAGTTTGAAATTACGCCTTCTTATACCGAAAATATTCCAATTACTGAGAGCCGCGATGGGTCACATTTTGCCCAAACCCCCTGCAATTTTCAAAATATCTCAAACATTCCATATTCGACCCTTGAGCCATTTTTTGGAGCCAAATTATGGTTCTCAGCACGTATTCGCAGTTTGAAATTACGACTTTTTATAACGAAAATATGCCAATTACTGAAAGAAGCGATGGATCACATTTTGATCCAACCCCTCCCTGCAGTTTTCAAAATATCCCAAACACCCAAAATTCGACGCTGGAGCAAATTTTTGGAGCCAAATTCTGGCTCTCTGCACATATTCGCAGTTTGAAATTACGATTTTGTATACCAAAAATATGTCAATTACTGAGAGCAGCGATAGGTCACATTTTGCCCCCCACCCCCCCGCCAGTTTTCAAAATATCTCAAACATCTCAAATTCGACCTTTGAACCATATTTTGGAGCCAAATTCTCGCTCTCTGCACGTATTCGCAGTTTGAAATTACGACTTTTTATACCAAAAATATGCCAATTATTGTGAGCAGCGATGGGTCAAATTTTGCCCAAACCCTCCCTGCAGTTTACAAAATATCCCAAACATCCCAAATTCGTCCCTAGAGCCATATTTTGGAATCAAATTCTGGCTCTCAGCACGTATTCGCAGTTTGAAATTTCGACTTTTTATACCGAAAATATACCAATTACTTTGAACGGCGATGGGTCATATTTTGCCCAAACCCCCGAGCAGTTTTCAAAATATCCCAAAAATCGCAAATTCGACCCTTGAGCTATATTTTGGAGTTTAATTCTGTCTTTCTGCACGTATTCGTAGTTTGAAATTAAGATTTTTATACCGAAAATATGGCAATTAATGAGAGCGGCGATGGGGCACATTATCACATTACCCATCTCAGTAATTTCGGTAAAAAATGTGTCTTAATTTCAAACTGCGAATACGTGCAGAGAGCCAGAATTTTACTCCAAAATATGGCTCAATCGTTGAATTTGGATTTTTAGGGATATTTTGAAAACTGCATGGGGGGGTTTGGGCAAAATGTGATCCATCGCTGCTCGCAGTAATTGGCATATTTTCGGTATAAAAAGTCATAATTTCAAACAGCGAATACGTGTAGAGAGCATGAATTTGGCTACAAAATATGGCTCAAGGGTCGATTTTGGGATTTTTGTGATATTTTGTAAACTGCAGAGGAGTTTGGGTAAAATGTGGCCCATCGCCGCTCTCAGTAATTGGCATGTTTTCAGTATAAAAATTCATAATTTCAAACTTCGAAAACGTGCAGAGAGCCAGAATTTGGCTCCAAAATATGGCTCAAACATCAAATTTGGGATGTTTGGGATATTTTGAAAACTGCAGGGAGGGTTTGGGCATAATGTGACCCATCGACAAACTCAGTAACTAGCATATTTTCAGTTTAAAAATACGTAATTTCAAACAGCGAATGCAAGCAGAAAGCAAGAATTTGGCTCCAAAATATGGCTCAAGGGTCATATTTGGGATGTTTGGGATATTCTGAAAACTGCTGGGAGGGTTTGGGCAAAATGTGATCCATCGCCACTCCCAGTAGTTGGCATATTTTCAGCATAAAAAGTCGTAATTTCAAACTGCGAATACGTGCAGAGAGCCCGAACTTTTCTCCAAAAAATCGCTCAAGCGTCGAATTTGGGATGTTTAGGATATTTTGAAAAGTGCAGGGAGGGTTTGATCAAAACGTGATCCATCGCAGCATACAGTAATTGACATATGTTTGGTATAAAAATTCGTAATTTCAAACAGCGAATACGTGTTGAGAGCCAGAATTTGGCTCCAAATTATAGCTCAAGGCTCGAATTTGGGATGTTTTTGATATTTTGATAACTGCTGGGAGGGTTTGGGCAAAATCCCTCCCTGCAGGTTTCAAAATATCCCAAACATCCCAAATTTGACCCTTGAGCTATATTTTGGAGCCAAATTCTGGCTCTCTGCAAGTATTAAGAGCTTGAAATTACGACTTTTTATACCGAAAATGTGCCAATTACTGTAAGCGGCGATGGGTCACAGTTTGCCCAAACCCTAACTGCAGTTTTCAAAATATCCTAAACATCCCAAATTCAACGCTTGAGCCATATTTTGGAGCCAAGTTCTGGCTCTCTGCACGTATTCGCAGTTTGAAATTACTGCTTTTTATACCACAATACGCCAGTTACTGAGAGTAGGGATGGATCACATTTTGCCCACATCCTCTATGCTCTTTTCAAAATATCCCAAACATCCCAAATTCGACCCTTGAGCCATATTTTGGATATAAATTCTTGCTCTCTGCACTTATTCGCAGTTTGAAATTACGACTTTTTATACTGAAAATACTCCAATTACCGAGAACGGCGATGGTCACATTTTGCCCAATCCCTCCCTGCCGTTTTCAAAATATCCCAAACATCCCAAATTTGACCCTTGTACCATATTTTGGAGCCAAATTTGGGCTTTCTGCACGAATTCGCTGTTTGAAATTACGACTTTTTATTCCGAAAATACGCCAATTACTGAGAACGGCGATGGGTCACATTTTGCCCAACCCCCCCCCCCCCTTGCAGTTTTCCAATTATCCCAAACATCCCAATTTCGATGCTTGAGCAATATTTTGGACCCAAATTCTGGCTTTCTGCACGTATTCGGAATTTTATATTACGACTTTTTATACCGAAAATACGCCAATTACTGAGAACGGCGAAGGGTCACATTTCGCGCAATCTCTCAGTGCTGTTTTCAAAATATCCCAAACATCCCAAATTCGACGTTTGAGCCATATTTTGGGGCAAATTCTTGCTCTCTGCAGGTATTCGCAGTTTGAAATTACGACTTGTTATACCGAAAATACGCCAATTACTGAAAGCAGCGATGGGTCACATTTTGCCCAAACCCCACTGCAGTTTTGAAAATATCAAAAACATCCCAAATTCGACGCCTGAGTCATATTTTGGACCCAAATTCTGGCTTTCTGCACGTATTCGAAGTTTGAAATTACGACTTTTTATACCGAAAATATGCCAATTACTTAAAGCGGCGATGGGTTTCATTTGGCCCATACCTCCCTGTAGTTTTCAAAATATCCCAAACATTCCTAATTCGAAGTCTTAGCCATATTTTGGAGCCAAATTCAGGCTATCTGCACGTATTCGTAGTTTCAAATTACGACTTTTTATACCGAAAATATGCCAATTACTGAAAGCGGCGATGGGTCACATTTTGCCCAAACCCCCCTGCAATTTTCAAAATATCCAAAACATCTCAAATTTGACCCCTGAGACATATTTTGGAGAAATATGTTTGCTCTCTGCACGTATTCGCAGTTTGAAATTACGACTTTTTATACCGAAAATATGCCAATTACTGAATTACTGAAAGAAGCAAAGGGTCCCATTTTACTCAAATCCCTTTCTAGTTTTCAAAATATCCCAAGCCATATATCTGAGCCAAATTCAGGCTCTCTGCACGTATTCTCAATTTGAAATTACGATATTTTTACCGAAAATATGTCCATTACTGAAAGGTGCGAGGGGTCACAATTTGCTCAAACCCCGTGCAATTTTCAAAATATCCAAAACATCCCAAATTCGACGCCTGAGCCATATTTTCGAATCAAATTCTGGCTCTCTGCAAGTTATCGCAGTTTGAAATTACAACTTGATATACCGAAAATGTGCCAATTACTGAAAGCGGCGTTGGGTCACATTTTGCCCAAACCTCTCTGCAGTTTTCAAAATATCCCAAACATCCCAAATTCGACGCCTGAGTTACATATTGGAGCCAAATTATGGCTCTCTGCACGTATACTCAGTGTAAAATTACGAGTTTTTATACCGAAAATATGCCAATTACTGAGATCGGCGCTAGGTCACATTTTGAACAAACCCACTGCAATTTTAAAAATGTCTCAAACATTGCAAATTCGACGCCTAAGCCATATTTTGGAGCCAAATTTTGGCTCTCTGCACGTATTTGCAGTTTGAAAATACGACTTTTTATACCGAAAATATACCAATTACTGAAAGCGGCGATGGGTCACATTTTGCCCAAAACCTCTTGCAGTTTTCAAATTATCCCAAACAACACAAATTTGAAACATGAGCCATATTTTGAAGCCAAATTCTGGTTCTACGCTCGTATTCGCAGTTTGAAATTCCGACTTTTTATACCGAAAATATGTCAATTACTGAAAGCTGCGATGGGTCACATTTTCCACAAAACCCCCTGCAGTTTTCAAAACAGCAAACATTCCAAACTCGACACCTGAACCATATTTTGGAGCCAAGTTTTGGCTCACTGCACGTATTCTCATTACGAATTTACGACTTTTTATACCGAAAATATGCCAATTACTGAAAGCGGCGATGGGTCACATTTTGCCGAAACACCCCCCCCCTGCAGTTTTCAAAATATATCAAACATCCCAAATTCGACGCCTGAGCCATATTCTGCAGCCAAATTCTGGCTCTCTGCACGTATTCGCAGTTTATAATTACGACTTCTTTGGCCGAAAATATGCCAATTACTGAAAGCGGCGATGGATCACATTTTGCCGAAACCCCCCTGCAGTTTTGAAAATATCTCAAACATCCCAAATTCGACGCCTGAGTCATATTTTGGAGCCACGTTCAGGCTCTCTGCACGTATTCGCAGTATGAAATTACGATTTTTATGCCGAAAATATGCCAATTACCTAGAGCAGCGATGGGTTTTATTTCGCCCAAACCTCCCTGCAGTTTTTAAAATATCTCAAACATTAATAATTCGAAGTCTGAACCATATTTTGGAGTCAAATTCAGTCTTTCCGCACGTATTTGCAACTTCAAATTACGACTTTTTATACCGAAAATATGCCAATTACTGAAAGCGGCGATGGGTCACATTTTGCCAAAACCCACCTGCAGTTTTCAAATTATCCCAAACAACCTAAGTTTGACGCCTGAGCCATACATTGGAGCTGAATTCTGGTACTCTGCACGTATTCGCAGTTTAAAATTACGACTTTTTATACCGAATATATGCTATTTATTGACAGCAGCGATGGGTCACATTTTGCCTAATCCCCCCTGCAGTTTTCAAAATATCCCAAACATTCTTTATTTGAAACATGAGCCATATTTTGGAGGCAAATTTTGGCTCTCTGCACATATTCGCAGTAGAAATTACTACTTTTTATACAAAAAATATGTCAATTACTGAAAGCGGCGATAAGTCAAGTTTTGAGCAAACCCTCCTGCAGTTTTCAAAATATCCCAAACATCTCAAATTCGACGCCTGAGCAATATTTTGAAGCCAAATTCTAGCTCTCTCCAAGTATTCGCAGTTTGAAATTACGATTTATTATACCGAAAATATGCCAATTACTGAAAGCGGCGATGGGTCACATTAAAATTTTTGCTCTCTACACGTATTCGCAGTTTGAAATTACGAATTTTTATACCGAAAATATGCCAATTACTGAAAGAAACAAAGGTTTTTTTCCCAAACCCCTTTGCAGTTTTCAAAATATCCCAAACATCCCTAATTCGACGCCTAAGCAATATATTAGCCAAGTTATGGCTCTCTGCACGTATTCTCAGTGTGAAATTACGACTTTTTATACCGAAAATATTTCAATTACTGAGATCGGCGCTAGGTCAAATTTTGCACAAACCCACCTGCAGTTTTCAAAATATCTCAAACATCGCAAATTCGACGCCTAAGCCATATTTTGAAGCCAAATTTTGGCAATCTGCACGTATTCGCAGTTTAAAATTACGATTTTTTTAAGCCAAAAATATGCCAATTACTGAAAGCAGTGTTGGGTCACATTTTGCCCAAACCTCTTTGCAGTTTTCTAAATATCCCAAACATTCCAAACTCGACACCTGAGCCATATTTTGGAGCCAAGTACTGGCTCACTGCACGTATTCGCAGTTTGAAAATACGACTTTTTATACCGAGAATATGCCAATTACTGAAAGCGGCGATGGGTCACATTTTGCCCAAACCCCCCCCCCCCCTGCAGTTTTCAAAATATCCCAAACATCCCAAGTTCGAAGCCTGAGGCATATTTTGGAGCCAAATTCTAAGTCTTTGCACGTATTCGCAGTTTGATATTACGGCTTTTTATACCGAAAACGTGCCAATTACTGAAAGCAGCGATGGGTCACAGTTTGCCCAATGCCTCTTGCAGTTTTCAAAGTATCTCAAACTTTCCAAACTTGACATTTGAGGCATATTTTGGAGCCAAGTACTGGCTCACTGCACGTATTCGCAGTTTGAAAATACGACTCTTTATACCGAAAATATGCCAATTACTGATAGCATCGATAGGTCACATTTTGCCCAAAATCCACCTGCAGTTTTCAAATTATCTCAAACAACCCAAATTTGACGCTTGAGCCATATATTGGAGCCAAATTCTGGCTCTCTGCACATATTCGCAGTTTGAAATTACGACTTTTTATACCGAAAATATGCTAATTACTGACAGCAGCGATGGGTCACATTTTGCCCAGTCCCCTCCTGCAGTTTTCAAAATATCCTAAACATCCCAAATTTGAAACCTGAGTCATATTTTGGGGCCAAATTCTGGCTCTAAGCTCGTATTCGCAATTTGAAAGTACGACTTTTTATACCAAAAACGTGCCAATTACTGAAAGCAGCGATGGGTCTAATTTTGCCCATTGCCTCTTGCAGTTTTCAAAGTATCCCAAACATTCCAAACTTGACATCTGAGGCATATTTTGGAGTCAAATTCTGGCTCACTGCACGTATTTGTAGTTTGAAATTACGAATTTTTATACCGAAAATATGCCAATTACTGAATTCGGCGATGGGTCACATTTTGCCCAAACGCCCCCTGCAATTTTCAAAATCAACCAAACATCCCAAATTGGAAACCTGGGTCATATTTTGGTGCTAAATTCTAACTCTTTGCACGTATTCGCAGTGTGAAACTACGACTCTTTATACCGAAAATATGCCAATTACTGAAAGCGGCGAAGGGTCACATTTTGCCCAAACCCCCTTGTATTTTTCAAAATATCTCAAACATCCCAAATTCGACGATTGAGTCATATTTTGGAGCCAAATTCTAACTCTTTGCACGTATTCGCAGTTTGAAATTACGACTTTTTATACCGAAAATATGCAAATTACTGAAAGCGGCAATGGGTCACATTTTTCACAACCCCCACCCCCTGCAGTTTTCCAAATATCCCAAACATCCCAAATTCGACGCCTGAACCATATTTTCGAGCCAAATACCGACTCTCTGCACGTAATCGCAGTTTATAATTACGACTTTTTTATGCCGAAAATATGCCAATTACTGAAAGCGGCGATGGGTCACATTTTGCCGAAATCCCCCTGCAGTTTTGAAAATATCCCAAACATTCCAAATTCAACGCCAGAATCATATTTTGAAGCCAAATTCTGTCTCTCTGCACGTATTCGCAGTACGAAATTACGACTTTTTATACGGAAAATTTTCGAATTACTGAAAGCGTCGATGGGTCGCATTTTGCCCAAACACCCCTGCAGTTTTCAAAATATCTCAAACATTCCAAATTCGACGCCTGAGCCATATTTTGGAGACAAGTTCTAGCTCACTGCACGTATTCGCAAATTGAAATTACGACTTTTTATACCGAAAATATGCCAATTATTGAAAGCAGCGATAAGTCACATTTTGCCCAAACCCTCTGCAGTTTTCAAAATATCCAAAACATCTCAAATTCGACGCCTGAGCAATATTTTGGAGTCAAATTCTAGCTCTCTCCACGTATTCGCAGTTTGAAATTACGAATTTTATACCGAAAATATGACAATTACTAGAAGAAGCGATTGGTCCCATTTTGCCCAAACCCCTTTGCAGTTTTCAAAATATCCCAAACATCCTTAATTCGAAGCGTGGGCCATATATTTGAGCCAAATTATGGCTCTCTTCACGTATTTTCAGTGTGATATTACGACTTTTTATACCGAAAATATGTCAATTACGGAAAGCTGCGATGGGTCACAATTTGCTCAAACCCCCCTGCAATTTCCAAAATAGCCCAAAAATCCCAAATTGGACGCCTGAGCCATATTTTGGAGTCAAATTCTGGCTCTCTTCACGTATTCACAGTTTGAAATTCCGGCCTTTTTTACCGAAAATATGCCAATTATTGAAAGCGGCGATGAGTCACATTC
The DNA here is from genome assembly GCF_040958095.1 of Procambarus clarkii. Taxonomy (NCBI): domain Eukaryota; kingdom Metazoa; phylum Arthropoda; class Malacostraca; order Decapoda; family Cambaridae; genus Procambarus; species Procambarus clarkii. The sequence continues at coordinate 23,096,084 of NC_091175.1, forward strand.
CCTCATTCCCTCCCCCCCCCTTGCAATTTTCAAAATATCCCAAACATCCATAATTTGACGCCTGAGCCATATGTTGGAGCCAAATTCTGGCTCTCTGCACGTATTCTCAGTTTAAAATTATGACTTTTTATACCGAAAATATGCCAATTACTGAAAGCGGCAATGTGTTACATTTTGCCCTAACCCCCTTGCAGTTTTCAAAATATCGGAAACATTCCAAACTCGACACTTGAGCCATATTTTCGAGCAAGGTTCTGATTCACTGCACGTATTCGCAGTTTGAAATTACGAATTTTTATACCGAAAATATGCCAATTACTGAAAGCGGCGATGGGTCACATTTTGCCCAACCCCCCCCCCCCCCTCTGCAGTTTTCAAAATATCCCAAACATCCCAAATTCGGAGCCTGAGCCATATTTAGGAGCCAAATTCTAAGTTTTTGCAATTATTCGCAGTTTGAAATTACGACTTTTTATACCGAAAATATGTCAAGTACTGTGAGCGACGATAGGTCACATTTTGCTCAAAACCCAAGCACTTTTAAAAATATATCGGGAAGATCCCAAATTCGACGCCTGTGTCTTATTTTGGAGCCAAATTCTGGCTCTCTGCACGTATTCGCAGTTTGAAATTACTATAATTTATACCGAAAATCTGCAAATTACTGAAACAGGAGATAGGTCACAATTTGCTCAAACCCTCTTGCAGTTTTCAAAATATCCCAAACATCCCAAATTTGACGCCTGAGCCATATATTGGAGCCAAATTATGGCTCTCTGCATGTATTCTCAGTGTGAAATTACGACTTTTTATACTGAAAATATACCAATTACTGAAAGCAGCGATGAGTCACATTTTGCCCAAAACCAACCTGCAGTTTTCAAATTATCCGAAACAACCCAAATTTGACGCCTGAGCCATTTATTGGAGCAAAATTTTGGCACTCTGCACGTATTCGCAGTTTAAAATTACGACTTTTTATACCGAAAAAATGCTAATTACTGACTGCAGCGATAAGTCACATTTTGCCTAATCCACCCTGCAGTTTTTAAAATATCCCAAACATCCCAAATTTGAAACATGAACCATATTTTGGAGCTAAATTCTGGCTCTAAGCTCGTATTCGCAGTTTGAAATTACGACTTTTTTTTACCGAAAATATGCCAATTATGGAAAGCGGCGATGGGTCACATTTTGCCCAATCCCCCTTGCAGTTTTGAAAATATCCAAAACATCCCAAATTCGACGCATGAGTCATATTTTGGAGCCAAGTTCTGTCTCTCTGCACGTATTCGCAGTTGGAAACTACGACTTTTTATAACAACAATATGCCAATTACTGAGAGCGGCGATGGGTCACAATTTGCCCAAACCCCCTGCAGTTTTAAAATATCTCAAACATCGCAAATTCCACGCCTGAGCCATATTTTGGAGCCAAATTCTGGATCTCTGCACGTATTCACAGTATGAAATTACGATTTTTATATCGAAAATATGCCAATTACTTAAAGGGCGATGGGACTCATTTTGCCCAGACCTCTGCAGTTTTCAAAGTATCCCAAACATTCCAAATTCGACGCCTGAGACATATTTTGGACCCAAATTCTGGTTCTCTGCACATATTCGCAGTTTGAAATTACGACTTTTTATATCGAAAATATACCAATTACTGAAAGAAGCGATGAGCCCCTTTTGCCCAAAACCGCTTTGCAGTTTTCAAAATATCTCAAACATCCCAAATTCGACGCCTATGCCATATTTTGGAGCCTAATTCTGGCTCTAAGCTCGTATTTGCAGTTTGAAATTACGATTTTTTATACCGAAATTATGCCAATTACTAAAAGCGTCGATGTGTCACATTTTGCCCAAACCCCTTTGCAGTTTTCAAAAAATCCCAAACATTAAACTCGACACATGAGTCATATTTTGGAGCCAAGTTCTGGCTCACTGCATGTATTCGCAGTGTGAAATTGAAACTTTTTATAACGAAAATATGCAAATTACTGAAAGCGGCGATGAGTCACATTTTGCCCAAACCCCTTTGCAGTTTTCAAAAAATCCCAAACATTAAACTCGAACCCTGAGCAATATTTTGGAGCCAAATTCTGGCTCTCTCCACGTATTCGCAGTTTTAAATTATAACTTTTTATACCGAAAATATGTCAATTACTGAAAGCGGCTATGGGTCACCTTTCGCCCAAACCCCCTTGTATTTTTCAAAATATCTCAAACATCCCAAATTCGACGCCTGAGCCATATTTTGGAGCCAAATTCTGGCTCTAAGCTCGTATTCGCAGTGTGAAATTACTACTTTTTATACGGAAAATTTTCGAATTACTGAAAGCGTCGATGGGTCGCATTTTGCCCAAACACTCCTGCAGTTTTCAAAATATCTCAAACATTCCAAATTCGACGCCTGAGCCATATTTTGGAGACACGTTCTAGCTCACTGCACGTATTCGCAAATTGAAATTACGACTTTTTATACCGAAAATATTCCAATTATTGAAAGCAGCGATAAGTCACATTTTGCCCAAACTCTCTGCAGTTTTCAAAATATCCAAAACATCTCAAATTCGACGCCTGAGCAATATTTTGGAGTCAAATTCTAGCTCTCTCCACGTATTCGCAGTTTGAAATTACGAATTTTATACCGAAAATATGACAATTACTGGAAGAAGCTATTGGTCCCATTTTGCCCAAACCCCTTTGCAGTTTTCAAAATATCCCAAACATCCTTAATTCGAAGCGTGGGCCATATATTTGAGCCAAATTATTGCTTTCTTCACGTATTTTCAGTGTGATATTACGACTTTTTATACCGAAAATATGTCAATTACGGAAAGCTGCGATGGGTCACAATTTGCTCAAACCCCCCTGCAATTTCCAAAGTAGCCCAAAAATCCCAAATTGGACGCCTGAGCCATATTTTGGAGTCAAATTCTGGCTCTCTTCACGTATTCACAGTTTGAAATTACGGCCTTTTTTACCGAAAATATGACAATTATTGAAAGCGGCGATGAGTCACATTCCCTCATTCCCACCCACCCCCCCTTGCAATGTTCAAAATATCCCAAACATCCCTAATTTGACGCCTGAGCCATATGTTGGAGCCAAATTCTGGCTCTCTGCACGTATTCTCAGTTTAAAATTATGACGTTTTATACCGAAAATATGCCAATTACTGAAAGCGGCAATGTGTTACATTTTGCGCTAACCCCATTGCAGTTTTCAAAATATCGGAAACATTCCAAACTCGACACTTGAGCCATATTTTCGAGCAAGGTTCTGATTCACTGCACGTATTCGCAGTTTGAAATTACGAATTTTTATACCGAAAATATGCCAATTACTGAAAACGGCGATGGATCACATTTTGCCCAAACCCCCCCCCCCTGCAGTTTTCAAAATATCCCAAACATCCCAAATTCGGAGCCTGAGCCAATTTAGGAGCCAAATTCTAAGTTTTTGCAATTATTCGCAGTTTGAAATTACGACTTTTTATACCAAAAATATGTCAAGTACTGTGAGCGACGATAGGTCACATTTTGCTCAAAACCCAAGCACTTTTAAAAATATATCGGGAAGATCCCAAATTCGACGCCTGTGTCTTATTTTGGAGCCAAATTCTGGCTCTCTGCACGTATTCGCAGTTTGAAATTACTATAATTTATACCGAAAACCTGCAAATTACTGAAACAGGAGATAGGTCACAATTTGCTCAAACCCTCTTGCAGTTTTCAAAATATCCCAAACATCCCAAATTTGACGCCTGAGCCATATATTGGAGCCAAATTATGGCTCTCTGCATGTATTCTCAGTGTGAAATTACGACTTTTTATACTGAAAATATACTAATTACTAAAAGCAGCGATGAGTCACATTTTGCCCAAAACCCACCTGCAGTTTTCAAATTATCCGAAACAACCCAAATTTGACGCCTGAGCCATTTATTGGAGCAAAATTCTGGCACTCTGCACGTATTCGCAGTTTAAAATTACGACTTTTTATACCGAAAATATGCTAATTACTGACTGCAGCGATGTCACATTTTGCCTAATCCACCCTGCAGTTTTTAAAATATCCCAAACATCCCAAATTTGAAACATGAACCATATTTTGGAGCTAAATTCTGGCTCTAAGCTCGTATTCGCAGTTTGAAATTACGACTTTTTTTTACCGAAAATATGCCAATTATGGAAAGCGGCGATGGGTCACATTTTGCCCAATCCCCCTTGCAGTTTTGAAAATATCCAAAACATCCCAAATACGACGCATGAGTCATATTTTGGAGCCAAGTTCTGTCTCTCTGCACGTATTCGCAGTTGGAAACTACGACTTTTTATAACAACAATATGCCAATTACTGAGAGCGGCGATGGGTCACAATTTGCCCAAACCCCCTGCAGTTTTAAAATATCTCAAACATCGCAAATTCCACGCCTGAGCCATATTTTGGAGCCAAATTCTGGATCTCTGCACGTATTCACAGTATGAAATTACGATTTTTATATCGAAAATATGCCAATTACTTAAAGCGTCGATGGGACTCATTTTGCCCAGACCTCTCTGCAGTTTTCAAAATATCCCAAACATTCCAAATTCGACGCCTGAGACATATTTTGGACCCAAATTCTGGCTCTCTGCACATATTCGCAGTTTGAAATTACGACTTTTTATATCGAAAATATACCAATTACTGAAAGAAGCGATGAGCCCCTTTTGCCCAAAACCGCTTTGCAGTTTTCAAAATATCTCAAACATCCCAAATTCGACGCCTGAGCCATATTTTGGAGCCTAATTATGGCTCTAAGCTCGTATTTGCAGTTTGAAATTACGATTTTTTGTACCGAAATTATGCCAATTACTAAAAGCATCGATGTGTCACATTTTGCCCAAACCCCTTTGCAGTTTTCAAAAAATCCCAAACATTAAACTCGACACATGAGTCATATTTTGGAGCCATATTCTGGCTCACTGCATGTATTCGCAGTGTGAAATTGAAACTTTTTATAACGAAAATATGCAAATTACTGAAAGCGGCGATGAGTCACATTTTGCCCAAACCCCTTTGCAGTTCTCAAAAAATCCCAAACATTAAACTCGAACCCTGAGCAATATTTTGGAGCCAAATTCTGGCTCTCTCCACGTATTCGCAGTTTTAAATTATAACTTTTATACCGAAAATATGTCAATTACTGAAAGCGGCTATGGGTCACCTTTCGCCCAAACCCCCTTGTATTTTTCAAAATATCTCAAACATCCCAAATTCGACGCTTGAACCATATATTGGAGCCAAATTCTGGCTCTCTGCACGTAATCGCAAATTGAAATTACGACTTTTTATACCGATAATATGCTAATTACTGACAGCAGCGACGGTTCACATTTTGCCCAATCCCCCCCTGCAGTTTTCAAAATATCCTAAACATCCCAAATTTGAAACCTGAGCCATATTTTGGAGCCAAATTCTGGCTCTAAGCTCGTATTCGCAGTGTGAAATTACTACTTTTTATACCAAAAATATGCCAATTACTGAAAGCGGCGAAAGGTCCCCTTTCGCCCAAACCCCCTTGTATTTTTCAAAATATCCCAAACATCCCAAATTCGGCGCTTGAGTCATATTTTGGAGTCAAATTCTAACTCTCTGCACGTATTCGCAGTTTGAAATTACGGCTTTTTATACCAAAAATATGCCAAATACTTAAAGCCGAGATGGGTCAAATTTTGCCCAAAACCCCCCTACAATTTTCAAAATATCCCAAATATCCCAAATTCAACGCCTGAACCATATTTTTGAGCCAAATTCTGGCTCTCTGCACGTATTCGCAGTTTGAAATTACGACTTTTTATACCGAAAATATGCAAATTACTGAAAGCAGCCATGGGTCACATTTTGCACAACCCCCCCCCCCCCTGCAGTTTTCAAAATATCCAAAACATCCCAAATTCGACACCTGAACAATATTTTGGAGCCAAATTCAGGCTCTCTGTACGTAATCGCAGTTTATAATTACGACTTTTTTATGCCGAAAATATGCCAATTACTGAAAGCTACGATGGGTCACATTTTGCCGAAATCCCCCTGCAGTTTTGAAATAATCCCAAATATTCCAAATTAAACGCCTGAGTCATATTTTAGAGACAAAATTTTGGCTCTCTGCACGTATTCGCAGTATGAAATTACGACTTTTTATACCGAAAATATGCCAATTACTGAAAGCAACGATGGGTCTCATTTTGCCCAAACCCGCCTGCAGTTTTCAAAATATCCTAAACATTCCAAATTAGATGCCTGAGCCATATTTTGGAGACAAGTTCTAGCTCACTGCACGTATTCGCAGTGTGAAATTACGACTTTTTATACCGAGAATATGCCAATTATTGAAAGCAGCGATAAGTCACATTTTGCCCAAACCCCCTTGCAGTTTTCAAAATATCCAAATCACCCCAAATTCGACGCCTAAGCCATATTTTCGAGTCAAATTCTGGCACTCTGCAAGTATTCGCAGTTTGAAATTACAACTTGTTATACCGAAAGTATGCCAATTACTGAGAGCGGCGATGGGTCACATTTTGCCCAAACCCCCTTGCAGTTTTCAAAATATCCCAAACATTCCAAACTCGACCCAAGAGCCATATTTTGGAGCCAAGTTCTGGCTCACTTCACGTATTCGCAGTTTTAAATTATGACATTTTATACCGAAAATATGCCAATTACTGAAAGAAGCGATGAGTCCCATTTTGCCCAAACCTTTTTGCAGTTTTCAAAATATCCCAAACATCCCAAATTCGACGCCTGAGCCGTATTTTGGAGCCAAATTCTGGCTCTACGCTCGTATTCGCAGTTTGAAATTACGAATTTTTATACCGAAATTATGCCAATTACTGAAAGCGTGGATGGGTCACATTTTGCCCAAACCCATTTGCAGTTTTGAAAATATCCCAACCATCTTAAATCGACGCCTGAGCCATATTTTGGAGCCAAGTTCTGGCTCACTGCATGTATTCGCAGTGTGAAATTGAAACTTTTTATAACGAAAATATGCAAATTACTGAAAGCGGCGATGAGTCAAATTTTGCACAAACCCCCCTGCAGTTTTGAAAATATCCCAAACATCCCAAATTTGACGCCTGAGCCATATTTTGGAGCCAAATTATGGCTCTCTGCACATAATCACAGTGTGAAATTAGGACTTTTTTATACCGAAAATATGTCAATTACTGAAAGCGGCAATTGGTCAAATTTTGACCAAACCCCCCTGCAGTTTTCAGAATATCCCAACCATCTTAAATCGACGCCTGAGCAATATTTTGGAGCCAAATTCTGGCTCTCACCAAGTATTCGCGGTTTTAAATTACTACTTTTTATACCGAAAATATGTCAATTACTGAAAGCTGCGATGGGTCACATCTTCCTAAAAAAACCTGCAGTTTTCAAATTATCCAAACATTCCAAACTCGACACCTGAGCCATATTTTGGAGCCAAGTTCCAGCTCACTGCACGTATTCTCAGTTTGAAATTACGACATTTTATTCCGAAAATATGCCAATTACTGAAAGCGGCGATGGGTCACATTTTGCCCAAACTCCCCCTGCAGTTTTCAAAATATTCTAAACATCCCAAATTCAACGCCTGAGCCATATTTTGGAGCCAAATTCTGGCTCTCTACCCCGAATTCGCAGTTTATAATTACGAATTTTTATGCCGAAAATATGCAAATTACTGAAAGCGGCGATGGATCACATTTTGCCGGAACCTCCCTGCAGTTTTCAAAATATCCCAAACTTCCAAAATTTGACCCCAGAGCCATATTTTGGATCCAAATTGTGGCTCTCTGCACGTATTCGCAGTTTAAAATTACGACTTTTTATACCGAAAATATGCCAATTACTGAAAGCGGCGATGGGTCACATTTTGCCCCCCCCCCCTGCAATTTTAACAATATCCCAAACATCCCAAATTTGACGCCTAAGCCATATAAAGGAGCCAAATTCTGGCTCTCTGCACGTAACCGCAGTTTGAAATTACGACTTTTTATACCGAAAATATGCTAATTACTGACAACAGCGATGGGTCACATTTTGCCCAATCACCTCTGCAGTTTTCAAAATAACCTAAACATCCTAAATTTGAAACCTGAGCCATATTTTGGAGCCAAATTCTGGCTCTAAGTTCATATTCGCAGTTTGAAATTACAACTTTTTATACCGAAAATATACCAATTACTGAAATTAGCGATGGGTCACATTTTGCACAAACCCCCCCTGCAGTTTTCAAAATATCCCAAACATTCCAAATTCGAAGCCTGGGTCATATTTTGGAGCTAAACTCTAACTCTTTGCACGTATACGCAGTGTGGAATTACGATTTTTTATTCCGATAATATGCCAATTACTGAAAGCGGGAAAGGGTCACATTTTGCCCAAACCCCCTTGTATTTTTCAAAATATCTCAAACATCCCAAATTCGACGCTTGAGTCATATTTTGGAGTCAAATTCTAACTCTCAGCATGTATTCGCAGTTTGAAATTCCGGCTTTCTATACCAAAAATATGCCAATTACTTAAAGCGGCGATGGGTCAAATTTTGCCCAAACCCTCCTATGCAGTTTTCAAAATGTCCCAAATATCCCAAATTCGACGCCTGAGCCAATCTTTTTAGCCAAATTCTGGCTCTCTGCACGTATTCGCAGTTTGAAATTACGACTTTTTATACCGAAAATATGCCAATTAATGAAAGCGGCGATGGGTCAAATTTTGCTGAAACCCCCCTGCAGTTTTTAAAATATCCTAAACATTCCAAATTCGACGCCTGAGCCATATTTTGGAGACAAGTTCTAGCTCACTGCACGTATTCGCATTGTGAAATTACGACTTTTTATACAGAAAATATGTCAATTATTGAAAGCAGCAATAAGTCACATTTTGCCCAAACCCCTCTGCAATTTTCAAAATATCCAAAACATCTCAAATTCGACGCCTGAGCAATATTTTGAAACCAAATTCTAAGTCTTTGCACGTATTCGCAGTTTGAAATAACGACGTTTTATACCGAAAATATGCCAATTACTGAAAGCAGCGAAGGGTCACACTTTGCCCAAACCCCCTTGCAGTTTTCAAAATATCCCAATCATCCCAAATTCGACGCCTGAGCCATATTTTCGAGTCAAATTCTGGCACTCTGCAAGTATTCGCAGTTTGAAATTACAACATGTTATACCGAAAGTATGCCAATTACTGAAAGCGGCGATGGGTCAAATTTTGCCCAAACCTCCCTGCAGTTTTCAAAATATTTCAAACATCCCAAATTCGACGCTTGAGCCATATATTGGAGCCAGATTCTGGCTCTCTGCACGTAATCGCAAATTGAAATAACGACTTTTATACCGAAAATATGCTAATTACTGACAGCAGCGACGGTTCACATTTTGCCAAATCCCCCCCTGCAGTTTTCAAAATATCCTAAACATCCCAAATTTGATACCTGATCCCTATTTTGGAGCCAAATTCTGGCTCTAAGCGCGTATTCGCAGTTTGAAATTACGACTTTTTATACCTAAAACGTGTCAATTACTGAAAGCGGTGATTGGTCACATTTTGCCCAATTCCCCCTTGCAGTTTTCAAAGTTTCCCAAACATTCCAAACTCAACATCTGAAGCATATTTTGGAGCCAAGTTCTGGCTCTTTGCACGTATTCGCAGTGTGAAATTACGACTTTTTATAACGAAAATATGCCAATTATTGAAAGCAGCGATAAGTCACATTTTGCCCAAACCCCTCTGCAGTTCTCAAAATATCTAAACCATCTCAAATTCGACACCTGAGCAATATTTTGGAGCCAAATTCTGGCTCTCTCCACGTATTTGCAGATGGAAATTACGACTTTTTATACCGAAAATATGCCAAGTACTGAGAGCGACGATAGGTCACATTTTGCCCAAACCCCCCTGCACTTTTCAAAATTTCGCGTAGATCTAAAATTCGACGCATGTGTCATGTTTTGGAGCCAAATTCTTAATCTCTGCACGTATACGCAGCTTGACAATACGATAATTTATACCGAAAATATGCAAATTATTGAAACTAGCGATGGGTCACATTTTGCTCAAACAACCCTGCAGTTTTCAAAATATCTCAAACATCCCAAATTCGACGCCTATGCCATATTTTGGAGCCTAATTCTGGCTCTAAGCTCGTATTTGCAGTTTGAAATTACGATTTTTTATACCGAAATTATGCCAATTACTAAAAGCGTCGATGTGTCACATTTTGCCCAAACCCCTTTGCAGTTTTCAAAAAATCCCAAACATTAAACTCGACACATGAGTCATATTTTGGAGCCAAGTTCTGGCTCACTGCATGTATTCGCAGTGTGAAATTGAAACTTTTTTATAACGAAAATATGCAAATTACTGAAAGCGGCGATGAGTCACATTTTGCCCAAACCCCTTTGCAGTTTTCAAAAAATCCCAAACATTAAACTCGAACCCTGAGCAATATTTTGGAGCCAAATTCTGGCTCTCTCCACGTATTCGCAGTTTTAAATTATAACTTTTTATACCGAAAATATGTCAATTACTGAAAGCGGCTATGGGTCACCTTTCGCCCAAACCCCCTTGTATTTTTCAAAATATCTCAAACATCCCAAATTCGACGCCTGAGCCATATTTTGGAGCCAAATTCTGGCTCTAAGCTCGTATTCGCAGTGTGAAATTACTACTTTTTATACGGAAAATTTTCGAATTACTGAAAGCGTCGATGGGTCGCATTTTGCCCAAACACCCCTGCAGTTTTCAAAATATCTCAAACATTCCAAATTCGACGCCTGAGCCATATTTTGGAGACAAGTTCTAGCTCACTGCACGTATTCGCAAATTGAAATTACGACTTTTTATACCGAAAATATGCCAGTTATTGAAAGCAGCGATAAGTCACATTTTGCCCAAACTCTCTGCAGTTTTCAAAATATCCAAAACATCTCAAATTCGACGCCTGAGCAATATTTTGGAGTCAAATTCTAGCTCTCTCCACGTATTCGCAGTTTGAAATTACGAATTTTATACCGAAAATATGACAATTACTGGAAGAAGCGATTGGTCCCATTTTGCCCAAACCCCTTTGCAGTTTTCAAAATATCCCAAACATCCTTAATTCGAAGCGTGGGCCATATATTTGAGCCAAATTATTGCTCTCTTCACGTATTTTCAGTGTGATATTACGACTTTTTATACCGAAAATATGTCAATTACGGAAAGCTGCGATGGGTCACAATTTGCTCAAACCCCCCTGCAATTTCCAAAGTAGCCCAAAAATCCCAAATTGGACGCCTGAGCCATATTTTGGAATCAAATTCTGGCTCTCTTCACGTATTCACAGTTTGAAATTACGGCCTTTTTTACCGAAAATATGCCAATTATTGAAAGCGGCGATGAGTCACATTCCCTCATTCCCACCCCCCCCCCCTTGCAATGTTCAAAATATCCCAAACATCCCTAATTTGACGCCTGAGCCATATGTTGGAGCCAAATTCTGGGTCTCTGCACGTATTCTCAGTTTAAAATTATGACGTTTTATACCGAAAATATGCCAATTACTGAAAGCGGCAATGTGTTACATTTTGCGCTAACCCCCTTGCAGTTTTCAAAATATCGGAAACATTCCAAACTCGACACTTGAGCCATATTTTCGAGCAAGGTTCTGATTCACTGCACGTATTCGCAGTTTGAAATTACGTATTTTTATACCGAAAATATGCCAATTACTGAAAACGGCGATGGATCACATTTTGCCCAACCCCCCCCCCTGCAGTTTTCAAAATATCCCAAACATCCCAAATTCGGAGCCTGAGCCAATTTAGGAGCCAAATTCTAAGTTTTTGCAATTATTCGCAGTTTGAAATTACGACTTTTTATACCGAAAATATGTCAAGTACTGTGAGCGACGATAGGTCACATTTTGCTCAAAACCCAAGCACTTTTAAAAATATATCGGGAAGATCCCAAATTCGACGCCTGTGTCTTATTTTGGAGCCAAATTCTGGCTCTCTGCACGTATTCGCAGTTTGAAATTACTATAATTTATACCGAAAATCTGCAAATTACTGAAACAGGAGATAGGTCACAATTTGCTCAAACCCTCTTGCAGTTTTCAAAATATCCCAAACATCCCAAATTTGACGCCTGAGCCATATATTGGAGCCAAATTATGGCTCTCTGCATGTATTCTCAGTGTGAAATTACGACTTTTTATACTGAAAATATACTAATTACTAAAAGCAGCGATGAGTCACATTTTGCCCAAAACCCACCTGCAGTTTTCAAATTATCCGAAACAACCCAAATTTGACGCCTGAGCCATTTATTGGAGCAAAATTCTGGCACTCTGCACGTATTCGCAGTTTAAAATTACGACTTTTTATACCGAAAATATGCTAATTACTGACTGCAGCGATAAGTCACATTTTGCCTAATCCACCCTGCAGTTTTTAAAATATCCCAAACATCCCAAATTTGAAACATGAACCATATTTTGGAGCTAAATTCTGGCTCTAAGCTCGTATTCGCAGTTTGAAATTACGACTTTTTTTTACCGAAAATATGCCAATTATGGAAAGCGGCGATGGGTCACATTTTGCCCAATCCCCCTTGCAGTTTTGAAAATATCCAAAACATCCCAAATTCGACGCATGAGTCATATTTTGGAGCCAAGTTCTGTCTCTCTGCACGTATTCGCAGTTGGAAACTACGACTTTTTATAAAAACAATATGCCAATTACTGAGAGCGGCGATGGGTCACAATTTGCCCAAACCCCCTGCAGTTTTAAAATATCTCAAACATCGCAAATTCCACGCCTGAGCCATATTTTGGAGCCAAATTCTGGATCTCTGCACGTATTCACAGTATGAAATTACGATTTTTATATCGAAAATATGCCAATTACTTAAAGCGTCGATGGGACTCATTTTGCCCAGACCTCTCTGCAGTTTTCAAAATATCCCAAACATTCCAAATTCGACGCCTGAGACATATTTTGGACCCAAATTCTGGCTCTCTGCACATATTCGCAGTTTGAAATTACGACTTTTTATATCGAAAATATTTCAATTACTGAAAGAAGCGATGAGCCCCTTTTGCCCAAAACCGCTTTGCAGTTTTCAAAATATCTCAAACATCCCAAATTCGACGCCTGAGCCATATTTTGGAGCCTAATTCTGGCTCTAAGCTCGTATTTGCAGTTTGAAATTACGATTTTTTGTACCGAAATTATGCCAATTACTAAAAGCATCGATGTGTCACATTTTGCCCAAACCCCTTTGCAGTTTTCAAAAAATCCCAAACATTAAACTCGACACATGAGTCATATTTTGGAGCCAAGTTCTGGCTCACTGCATGTATTCGCAGTGTGAAATTGAAACTTTTTATAACGAAAATATGCAAATTACTGAAAGCGGCGATGAGTCACATTTTGCCCAAACCCCTTTGCAGTTCTCAAAAAATCCCAAACATTAAACTCGAACCCTGAGCAATATTTTGGAGCCAAATTCTGGCTCTCTCCACGTATTCGCAGTTTTAAATTATAACTTTTATACCGAAAATATGTCAATTACTGAAAGCGGCTATGGGTCACCTTTCGCCCAAACCCCCTTGTATTTTTCAAAATATCTCAAACATCCCAAATTCGACGCTTGAGTCATATTTTGGAGTCAAATTCTAACTCTCTGCACGTATTCGCAGTTTGAAATTACGGCTTTTTATACCAAAAATTTGCCAAATACTTAAAGCCGAGATGGGTCAAATTTTGCCCAAAACCCCCCTACAATTTTCAAAATATCCCAAATATCCCAAATTCAACGCCTGAACCATATTTTTGAGCCAAATTCTGGCTCTCTGCACGTATTCGCAGTTTGAAATTACGACTTTTTATACCGAAAATATGCAAATTACTTAAAGCGTCGATGGGACTCATTTTGCCCAGACCTCTCTGCAGTTTTCAAAATATCCCAAACATTCCAAATTCGACGCCTGAGACATATTTTGGACCCAAATTCTGGCTCTCTGCACATATTCGCAGTTTGAAATTACGACTTTTTATATCGAAAATATACCAATTACTGAAAGAAGCGATGAGCCCCTTTTGCCCAAAACCGCTTTGCAGTTTTCAAAATATCTCAAACATCCCAAATTCGACGCCTGAGCCATATTTTGGAGCCTAATTCTGGCTCTAAGCTCGTATTTGCAGTTTGAAATTACGATTTTTTGTACCGAAATTATGCCAATTACTAAAAGCATCGATGTGTCACATTTTGCCCAAACCCCTTTGCAGTTTTCAAAAAATCCCAAACATTAAACTCGACACATGAGTCATATTTTGGAGCCAAGTTCTGGCTCACTGCATGTATTCGCAGTGTGAAATTGAAACTTTTTATAACGAAAATATGCAAATTACTGAAAGCGGCGATGAGTCACATTTTGCCCAAACCCCTTTGCAGTTCTCAAAAAATCCCAAACATTAAACTCGAACCCTGAGCAATATTTTGGAGCCAAATTCTGGCTCTCTCCACGTATTCGCAGTTTTAAATTATAACTTTTATACCGAAAATATGTCAATTACTGAAAGCGGCTATGGGTCACCTTTCGCCCAAACCCCCTTGTATTTTTCAAAATATCTCAAACATCCCAAATTCGACGCTTGAGTCATATTTTGGAGTCAAATTCTAACTCTCTGCACGTATTCGCAGTTTGAAATTACGGCTTTTTATACCAAAAATATGCCAAATACTTAAAGTCGAGATGGGTCAAATTTTGCCCAAAACCCCCCTACAATTTTCAAAATATCCCAAATATCCCAAATTCAACGCCTGAACCATATTTTTGAGCCAAATTCTGGCTCTCTGCACGTATTCGCAGTTTGAAATTACGAATTTTTATACCGAAAATATGCAAATTACTGAAAGCAGCCATGGGTCACATTTTGCACAACCCCCCCCCCCCTGCAGTTTTCAAAATATCCCAAACATCCCAAATTCGACACCTGAACAATATTTTGGAGCCAAATTCAGGCTCTCTGTACGTAATCGCAGTTTATAATTACGACTTTTTTATGCCGAAAATATGCCAATTACTGAAAGCTACGATGGGTCACATTTTGCCGAAATCCCCCTGCAGTTTTGAAATAATCCCAAATATTCCAAATTAAACGCCTGAGTCATATTTTGGAGACAAAATTTTGGCTCTCTGCACGTATTCGCAGTAGGAAATTACGACTTTTTATACCGAAAATATGCCAATTACTGAAAGCAACGATGGGTCTCATTTTGCCCAAACCCGCCTGCAGTTTTCAAAATATCCTAAACATTCCAAATTAGATGCCTGAGCCATATTTTGGAGACAAGTTCTAGCTCACTGCACGTATTCGCAGTGTGAAATTACGACTTTTTATACCGAGAATATGCCAATTATTGAAAGCAGCGATAAGTCACATTTTGCCCAAACCCCCTTGCAGTTTTCAAAATATCCAAATCACCCCAAATTCGACGCCTAAGCCATATTTTCGAGTCAAATTCTGGCACTCTGCAAGTATTCGCAGTTTGAAATTACAACTTGTTATACCGAAAGTATGCCAATTACTGAGAGCGGCGATGGGTCACATTTTGCCCAAACCCCCTTGCAGTTTTCAAAATATCCCAAACATTCCAAATTCGACCCAAGAGCCATATTTTGGAGCCAAGTTCTGGCTCACTTCACGTATTCGCAGTTTTAAATTATGACATTTTATACCGAAAATATGCCAATTACTGAAAGAAGCGATGAGTCCCATTTTGCCCAAACCTTTTTGCAGTTTTCAAAATATCCCAAACATCCCAAATTCGACGCCTGAGCCGTATTTTGGAGCCAAATTCTGGCTCTAAGCTCGTATTCGCAGTTTGAAATTACGAATTTTTATACCGAAATTATGCCAATTACTGAAAGCGTGGATGGGTCACATTTTGCCCAAACCCATTTGCAGTTTTGAAAATATCCCAACCATCTTAAATCGACGCCTGAGCCATATTTTGGAGCCAAGTTCTGGCTCACTGCATGTATTCGCAGTGTGAAATTGAAACTTTTTATAACGAAAATATGCAAATTACTGAAAGCGGCGATGAGTCAAATTTTGCACAAACCCCCCTGCAGTTTTGAAAATATCCCAAACATCCCAAATTTGACGCCTGAGCCATATTTTGGAGCCAAATTATGGCTCTCTGCACATAATCACAGTGTGAAATTAGGACTTTTTTATACCGAAAATATGTCAATTACTGAAAGCGGCAATTGGTCAAATTTTGACCAAACCCCCCTGCAGTTTTCAGAATATCCCAACCATCTTAAATCGACGCCTGAGCAATATTTTGGAGCCAAATTCTGGCTCTCACCAAGTATTCGCGGTTTTAAATTACTACTTTTTATACCGAAAATATGTCAATTACTGAAAGCTGCGATGGGTCACATCTTCCTAAAAAAACCTGCAGTTTTCAAATTATCCAAACATTCCAAACTCGACACCTGAGCCATATTTTGGAGCCAAGTTCCAGCTCACTGCACGTATTCTCAGTTTGAAATTACGACATTTTATTCCGAAAATATGCCAATTACTGAAAGCGGCGATGGGTCACATTTTGCCCAAACTCCCCCTGCAGTTTTCAAAATATTCTAAACATCCCAAATTCAACGCCTGAGCCATATTTTGGAGCCAAATTCTGGCTCTCTACCCCGAATTCGCAGTTTATAATTACGAATTTTTATGCCGAAAATATGCAAATTACTGAAAGCGGCGATGGATCACATTTTGCCGGAACCTCCCTGCAGTTTTCAAAATATCCCAAACTTCCAAAATTTGACCCCAGAGCCATATTTTGGATCCAAATTGTGGCTCTCTGCACGTATTCGCAGTTTAAAATTACGACTTTTTATACCGAAAATATGCCAATTACTGAAAGCGGCGATGGGTCACATTTTGCCCCCCCCCCCCTGCAATTTTAACAATATCCCAAACATCCCAAATTTGACGCCTAAGCCATATAAAGGAGCCAAATTCTGGCTCTCTGCACGTAACCGCAGTTTGAAATTACGACTTTTTATACCGAAAATATGCTAATTACTGACAACAGCGATGGGTCACATTTTGCCCAATCACCTCTGCAGTTTTCAAAATAACCTAAACATCCTAAATTTGAAACCTGAGCCATATTTTGGAGCCAAATTCTGGCTCTAAGTTCATATTCGCAGTTTGAAATTACAACTTTTTATACCGAAAATATACCAATTACTGAAATTAGCGATGGGTCACATTTTGCACAAACCCCCCCTGCAGTTTTCAAAATATCCCAAACATTCCAAATTCGAAGCCTGGGTCATATTTTGGAGCTAAACTCTAACTCTTTGCACGTATACGCAGTGTGGAATTACGATTTTTTATTCCGATAATATGCCAATTACTGAAAGCGGGAAAGGGTCACATTTTGCCCAAACCCCCTTGTATTTTTCAAAATATCTCAAACATCCCAAATTCGACGCTTGAGTCATATTTTGGAGTCAAATTCTAACTCTCAGCATGTATTCGCAGTTTGAAATTCCGGCTTTCTATACCAAAAATATGCCAATTACTTAAAGCGGCGATGGGTCAAATTTTGCCCAAACCCTCCTATGCAGTTTTCAAAATGTCCCAAATATCCCAAATTCGACGCCTGAGCCAATCTTTTTAGCCAAATTCTGGCTCTCTGCACGTATTCGCAGTTTGAAATTACGACTTTTTATACCGAAAATATGCCAATTAATGAAAGCGGCGATGGGTCAAATTTTGCTGAAACCCCCCTGCAGTTTTTAAAATATCCTAAACATTCCAAATTCGACGCCTGAGCCATATTTTGGAGACAAGTTCTAGCTCACTGCACGTATTCGCATTGTGAAATTACGACTTTTTATACAGAAAATATGTCAATTATTGAAAGCAGCAATAAGTCACATTTTGCCCAAACCCCTCTGCAATTTTCAAAATATCCAAAACATCTCAAATTCGACGCCTGAGCAATATTTTGAAACCAAATTCTAAGTCTTTGCACGTATTCGCAGTTTGAAATAACGACGTTTTATACCGAAAATATGCCAATTACTGAAAGCAGCGAAGGGTCACACTTTGCCCAAACCCCCTTGCAGTTTTCAAAATATCCCAATCATCCCAAATTCGACGCCTGAGCCATATTTTCGAGTCAAATTCTGGCACTCTGCAAGTATTCGCAGTTTGAAATTACAACATGTTATACCGAAAGTATGCCAATTACTGAAAGCGGCGATGGGTCAAATTTTGCCCAAACCTCCCTGCAGTTTTCAAAATATTTCAAACATCCCAAATTCGACGCTTGAGCCATATATTGGAGCCAGATTCTGGCTCTCTGCACGTAATCGCAAATTGAAATAACGACTTTTATACCGAAAATATGCTAATTACTGACAGCAGCGACGGTTCACATTTTGCCAAATCCCCCCCTGCAGTTTTCAAAATATCCTAAACATCCCAAATTTGATACCTGATCCCTATTTTGGAGCCAAATTCTGGCTCTAAGCGCGTATTCGCAGTTTGAAATTACGACTTTTTATACCTAAAACGTGTCAATTACTGAAAGCGGTGATTGGTCACATTTTGCCCAATTCCCCCTTGCAGTTTTCAAAGTTTCCCAAACATTCCAAACTCAACATCTGAAGCATATTTTGGAGCCAAGTTCTGGCTCTTTGCACGTATTCGCAGTGTGAAATTACGACTTTTTATAACGAAAATATGCCAATTATTGAAAGCAGCGATAAGTCACATTTTGCCCAAACCCCTCTGCAGTTCTCAAAATATCTAAACCATCTCAAATTCGACACCTGAGCAATATTTTGGAGCCAAATTCTGGCTCTCTCCACGTATTTGCAGATGGAAATTACGACTTTTTATACCGAAAATATGCCAAGTACTGAGAGCGACGATAGGTCACATTTTGCCCAAACCCCCCTGCACTTTTCAAAATTTCGCGTAGATCTAAAATTCGACGCATGTGTCATGTTTTGGAGCCAAATTCTTAATCTCTGCACGTATACGCAGCTTGACATTACGATAATTTATACCGAAAATATGCAAATTATTGAAACTAGCGATGGGTCACATTTTGCTCAAACAACCCTGCAGTTTTCAAAATATCTCAAACATCCCAAATTCGACGCCTATGCCATATTTTGGAGCCTAATTCTGGCTCTAAGCTCGTATTTGCAGTTTGAAATTACGATTTTTTATACCGAAATTATGCCAATTACTAAAAGCGTCGATGTGTCACATTTTGCCCAAACCCCTTTGCAGTTTTCAAAAAATCCCAAACATTAAACTCGACACATGAGTCATATTTTGGAGCCAAGTTCTGGCTCACTGCATGTATTCGCAGTGTGAAATTGAAACTTTTTTATAACGAAAATATGCAAATTACTGAAAGCGGCGATGAGTCACATTTTGCCCAAACCCCTTTGCAGTTTTCAAAAAATCCCAAACATTAAACTCGAACCCTGAGCAATATTTTGGAGCCAAATTCTGGCTCTCTCCACGTATTCGCAGTTTTAAATTATAACTTTTTATACCGAAAATATGTCAATTACTGAAAGCGGCTATGGGTCACCTTTCGCCCAAACCCCCTTGTATTTTTCAAAATATCTCAAACATCCCAAATTCGACGCCTGAGCCATATTTTGGAGCCAAATTCTGGCTCTAAGCTCGTATTCGCAGTGTGAAATTACTACTTTTTATACGGAAAATTTTCGAATTACTGAAAGCGTCGATGGGTCGCATTTTGCCCAAACACCCCTGCAGTTTTCAAAATATCTCAAACATTCCAAATTCGACGCCTGAGCCATATTTTGGAGACAAGTTCTAGCTCACTGCACGTATTCGCAAATTGAAATTACGACTTTTTATACCGAAAATATGCCAGTTATTGAAAGCAGCGATAAGTCACATTTTGCCCAAACTCTCTGCAGTTTTCAAAATACCCAAAACATCTCAAATTCGACGCCTGAGCAATATTTTGGAGTCAAATTCTAGCTCTCTCCACGTATTCGCAGTTTGAAATTACGAATTTTATACCGAAAATATGACAATTACTGGAAGAAGCGATTGGTCCCATTTTGCCCAAACCCCTTTGCAGTTTTCAAAATATCCCAAACATCCTTAATTCGAAGCGTGGGCCATATATTTGAGCCAAATTATTGCTCTCTTCACGTATTTTCAGTGTGATATTACGACTTTTTATACCGAAAATATGTCAATTACGGAAAGCTGCGATGGGTCACAATTTGCTCAAACCCCCCTGCAATTTCCAAAGTAGCCCAAAAATCCCAAATTGGACGCCTGAGCCATATTTTGGAGTCAAATTCTGCCTCTCTTCACGTATTCACAGTTTGAAATTACGGCCTTTTTTACCGAAAATATGCCAATTATTGAAAGCGGCGATGAGTCACATTCCCTCATTCCCACCCCCCCCCCTTGCAATGTTCAAAATATCCCAAACATCCCAAATTCGGAGCCTGAGCCAATTTAGGAGCCAAATTCTAAGTTTTTGCAATTATTCGCAGTTTGAAATTACGACTTTTTATACCGAAAATATGTCAAGTACTGTGAGCGACGATAGGTCACATTTTGCTCAAAACCCAAGCACTTTTAAAAATATATCGGGAAGATCCCAAATTCGACGCCTGTGTCTTATTTTGGAGCCAAATTCTGGCTCTCTGCACGTATTCGCAGTTTGAAATTACTATAATTTATACCGAAAATCTGCAAATTACTGAAACAGGAGATAGGTCACAATTTGCTCAAACCCTCTTGCAGTTTTCAAAATATCCCAAACATCCCAAATTTGACGCCTGAGCCATATATTGGAGCCAAATTATGGCTCTCTGCATGTATTCTCAGTGTGAAATTACGACTTTTTATACTGAAAATATACTAATTACTAAAAGCAGCGATGAGTCACATTTTGCCCAAAACCCACCTGCAGTTTTCAAATTATCCGAAACAACCCAAATTTGACGCCTGAGCCATTTATTGGAGCAAAATTCTGGCACTCTGCACGTATTCGCAGTTTAAAATTACGACTTTTTATACCGAAAATATGCTAATTACTGACTGCAGCGATAAGTCACATTTTGCCTAATCCACCCTGCAGTTTTTAAAATATCCCAAACATCCCAAATTTGAAACATGAACCATATTTTGGAGCTAAATTCTGGCTCTAAGCTCGTATTCGCAGTTTGAAATTACGACTTTTTTTTACCGAAAATATGCCAATTATGGAAAGCGGCGATGGGTCACATTTTGCCCAATCCCCCTTGCAGTTTTGAAAATATCCAAAACATCCCAAATACGACGCATGAGTCATATTTTGGAGCCAAGTTCTGTCTCTCTGCACGTATTCGCAGTTGGAAACTACGACTTTTTATAACAACAATATGCCAATTACTGAGAGCGGCGATGGGTCACAATTTGCCCAAACCCCCTGCAGTTTTAAAATATCTCAAACATCGCAAATTCCACGCCTGAGCCATATTTTGGAGCCAAATTCTGGATCTCTGCACGTATTCACAGTATGAAATTACGATTTTTATATCGAAAATATGCCAATTACTTAAAGCGTCGATGGGACTCATTTTGCCCAGACCTCTCTGCAGTTTTCAAAATATCCCAAACATTCCAAATTCGACGCCTGAGACATATTTTGGACCCAAATTCTGGCTCTCTGCACATATTCGCAGTTTGAAATTACGACTTTTTATATCGAAAATATACCAATTACTGAAAGAAGCGATGAGCCCCTTTTGCCCAAAACCGCTTTGCAGTTTTCAAAATATCTCAAACATCCCAAATTCGACGCCTGAGCCATATTTTGGAGCCTAATTATGGCTCTAAGCTCGTATTTGCAGTTTGAAATTACGATTTTTTGTACCGAAATTATGCCAATTACTAAAAGCATCGATGTGTCACATTTTGCCCAAACCCCTTTGCAGTTTTCAAAAAATCCCAAACATTAAACTCGACACATGAGTCATATTTTGGAGCCATATTCTGGCTCACTGCATGTATTCGCAGTGTGAAATTGAAACTTTTTATAACGAAAATATGCAAATTACTGAAAGCGGCGATGAGTCACATTTTGCCCAAACCCCTTTGCAGTTCTCAAAAAATCCCAAACATTAAACTCGAACCCTGAGCAATATTTTGGAGCCAAATTCTGGCTCTCTCCACGTATTCGCAGTTTTAAATTATAACTTTTATACCGAAAATATGTCAATTACTGAAAGCGGCTATGGGTCACCTTTCGCCCAAACCCCCTTGTATTTTTCAAAATATCTCAAACATCCCAAATTCGACGCTTGAACCATATATTGGAGCCAAATTCTGGCTCTCTGCACGTAATCGCAAATTGAAATTACGAATTTTTATACCGATAATATGCTAATTACTGACAGCAGCGACGGTTCACATTTTGCCCAATCCCCCCCTGCAGTTTTCAAAATATCCTAAACATCCCAAATTTGAAACCTGAGCCATATTTTGGAGCCAAATTCTGGCTCTAAGCTCGTATTCGCAGTGTGAAATTACTACTTTTTATACCAAAAATATGCCAATTACTGAAAGCGGCGAAAGGTCCCCTTTCGCCCAAACCCCCTTGTATTTTTCAAAATATCCCAAACATCCCAAATTCGGCGCTTGAGTCATATTTTGGAGTCAAATTCTAACTCTCTGCACGTATTCGCAGTTTGAAATTACGGCTTTTTATACCAAAAATATGCCAAATACTTAAAGCCGAGATGGGTCAAATTTTGCCCAAAACCCCCCTACAATTTTCAAAATATCCCAAATATCACCAAATTCAACGCCTGAACCATATTTTTGAGCCAAATTCTGGCTCTCTGCACGTATTCGCAGTTTGAAATTACGACTTTTTATACCGAAAATATGCAAATTACTGAAAGCAGCCATGGGTCACATTTTGCACAACCCCCCCCCCCCTGCAGTTTTCAAAATATCCCAAACATCCCAAATTCGACACCTGAACAATATTTTGGAGCCAAATTCAGGCTCTCTGTACGTAATCGCAGTTTATAATTACGACTTTTTTATGCCGAAAATATGCCAATTACTGAAAGCTACGATGGGTCACATTTTGCCGAAATCCCCCTGCAGTTTTGAAATAATCCCAAATATTCCAAATTAAACGCCTGAGTCATATTTTGGAGACAAAATTTTGGCTCTCTGCACGTATTCGCAGTATGAAATTACGACTTTTTATACCGAAAATATGCCAATTACTGAAAGCAACGATGGGTCTCATTTTGCCCAAACCCGCCTGCAGTTTTCAAAATATCCTAAACATTCCAAATTAGATGCCTGAGCCATATTTTGGAGACAAGTTCTAGCTCACTGCACGTATTCGCAGTGTGAAATTACGACTTTTTATACCGAGAATATGCCAATTATTGAAAGCAGCGATAAGTCACATTTTGCCCAAACCCCCTTGCAGTTTTCAAAATATCCAAATCACCCCAAATTCGACGCCTAAGCCATATTTTCGAGTCAAATTCTGGCACTCTGCAAGTATTCGCAGTTTGAAATTACAACTTGTTATACCGAAAGTATTCCAATTACTGAGAGCGGCGATGGGTCACATTTTGCCCAAACCCCCTTGCAGTTTTCAAAATATCCCAAACATTCCAAACTCGACCCAAGAGCCATATTTTGGAGCCAAGTTCTGGCTCACTTCACGTATTCGCAGTTTTAAATTATGACATTTTATACCGAAAATATGCCAATTACTGAAAGAAGCGATGAGTCCCATTTTGCCCAAACCTTTTTGCAGTTTTCAAAATATCCCAAACATCCCAAATTCGACGCCTGAGCCGTATTTTGGAGCCAAATTCTGGCTCTACGCTCGTATTCGCAGTTTGAAATTACGAATTTTTATACCGAAATTATGCCAATTACTGAAAGCGTGGATGGGTCACATTTTGCCCAAACCCATTTGCAGTTTTGAAAATATCCCAACCATCTTAAATCGACGCCTGAGCCATATTTTGGAGCCAAGTTCTGGCTCACTGCATGTATTCGCAGTGTGAAATTGAAACTTTTTATAACGAAAATATGCAAATTACTGAAAGCGGCGATGAGTCAAATTTTGCACAAACCCCCCTGCAGTTTTGAAAATATCCCAAACATCCCAAATTTGACGCCTGAGCCATATTTTGGAGCCAAATTATGGCTCTCTGCACATAATCACAGTGTGAAATTAGGACTTTTTTATACCGAAAATATGTCAATTACTGAAAGCGGCAATTGGTCAAATTTTGACCAAACCCCCCTGCAGTTTTCAGAATATCCCAACCATCTTAAATCGACGCCTGAGCAATATTTTGGAGCCAAATTCTGGCTCTCACCAAGTATTCGCGGTTTTAAATTACTACTTTTTATACCGAAAATATGTCAATTACTGAAAGCTGCGATGGGTCACATCTTCCTAAAAAAACCTGCAGTTTTCAAATTATCCAAACATTCCAAACTCGACACCTGAGCCATATTTTGGAGCCAAGTTCCAGCTCACTGCACGTATTCTCAGTTTGAAATTACGACATTTTATTCCGAAAATATGCCAATTACTGAAAGCGGCGATGGGTCACATTTTGCCCAAACTCCCCCTGCAGTTTTCAAAATATTCTAAACATCCCAAATTCAACGCCTGAGCCATATTTTGGAGCCAAATTCTGGCTCTCTACCCCGAATTCGCAGTTTATAATTACGAATTTTTATGCCGAAAATATGCAAATTACTGAAAGCGGCGATGGATCACATTTTGCCGGAACCTCCCTGCAGTTTTCAAAATATCCCAAACTTCCAAAATTTGACCCCAGAGCCATATTTTGGATCCAAATTGTGGCTCTCTGCACGTATTCGCAGTTTAAAATTACGACTTTTTATACCGAAAATATGCCAATTACTGAAAGCGGCGATGGGTCACATTTTGCCCCCCCCCCCTGCAATTTTAACAATATCCCAAACATCCCAAATTTGACGCCTAAGCCATATAAAGGAGCCAAATTCTGGCTCTCTGCACGTAACCGCAGTTTGAAATTACGACTTTTTATACCGAAAATATGCTAATTACTGACAACAGCGATGGGTCACATTTTGCCCAATCACCTCTGCAGTTTTCAAAATAACCTAAACATCCTAAATTTGAAACCTGAGCCATATTTTGGAGCCAAATTCTGGCTCTAAGTTCATATTCGCAGTTTGAAATTACAACTTTTTATACCGAAAATATACCAATTACTGAAATTAGCGATGGGTCACATTTTGCACAAACCCCCCCTGCAGTTTTCAAAATATCCCAAACATTCCAAATTCGAAGCCTGGGTCATATTTTGGAGCTAAACTCTAACTCTTTGCACGTATACGCAGTGTGGAATTACGATTTTTTATTCCGATAATATGCCAATTACTGAAAGCGGGAAAGGGTCACATTTTGCCCAAACCCCCTTGTATTTTTCAAAATATCTCAAACATCCCAAATTCGACGCTTGAGTCATATTTTGGAGTCAAATTCTAACTCTCAGCATGTATTCGCAGTTTGAAATTCCGGCTTTCTATACCAAAAATATGCCAATTACTTAAAGCGGCGATGGGTCAAATTTTGCCCAAACCCTCCTATGCAGTTTTCAAAATGTCCCAAATATCCCAAATTCGACGCCTGAGCCAATCTTTTTAGCCAAATTCTGGCTCTCTGCACGTATTCGCAGTTTGAAATTACGACTTTTTATACCGAAAATATGCCAATTAATGAAAGCGGCGATGGGTCAAATTTTGCTGAAACCCCCCTGCAGTTTTTAAAATATCCTAAACATTCCAAATTCGACGCCTGAGCCATATTTTGGAGACAAGTTCTAGCTCACTGCACGTATTCGCATTGTGAAATTACGACTTTTTATACAGAAAATGTCAATTATTGAAAGCAGCAATAAGTCACATTTTGCCCAAACCCCTCTGCAATTTTCAAAATATCCAAAACATCTCAAATTCGACGCCTGAGCAATATTTTGAAACCAAATTCTAAGTCTTTGCACGTATTCGCAGTTTGAAATAACGACGTTTTATACCGAAAATATGCCAATTACTGAAAGCAGCGAAGGGTCACACTTTGCCCAAACCCCCTTGCAGTTTTCAAAATATCCCAATCATCCCAAATTCGACGCCTGAGCCATATTTTGGAGTCAAATTCTAACTCTCTGCACGTATTCGCAGTTTGAAATTACGGCTTTTTATACCAAAAATATGCCAAATACTTAAAGCCGAGATGGGTCAAATTTTGCCCAAAACCCCCCTACAATTTTCAAAATATCCCAAATATCCCAAATTCAACGCCTGAACCATATTTTTGAGCCAAATTCTGGCTCTCTGCACGTATTCGCAGTTTGAAATTACGACTTTTTATACCGAAAATATGCAAATTACTGAAAGCAGCCATGGGTCACATTTTGCACAACCCCCCCCCCCCTGCAGTTTTCAAAATATCCAAAACATCCCAAATTCGACACCTGAACAATATTTTGGAGCCAAATTCAGGCTCTCTGTACGTAATCGCAGTTTATAATTACGACTTTTTTATGCCGAAAATATGCCAATTACTGAAAGCTACGATGGGTCACATTTTGCCGAAATCCCCCTGCAGTTTTGAAATAATCCCAAATATTCCAAATTAAACGCCTGAGTCATATTTTAGAGACAAAATTTTGGCTCTCTGCACGTATTCGCAGTATGAAATTACGACTTTTTATACCGAAAATATGCCAATTACTGAAAGCAACGATGGGTCTCATTTTGCCCAAACCCGCCTGCAGTTTTCAAAATATCCTAAACATTCCAAATTAGATGCCTGAGCCATATTTTGGAGACAAGTTCTAGCTCACTGCACGTATTCGCAGTGTGAAATTACGACTTTTTATACCGAGAATATGCCAATTATTGAAAGCAGCGATAAGTCACATTTTGCCCAAACCCCCTTGCAGTTTTCAAAATATCCAAATCACCCCAAATTCGACGCCTAAGCCATATTTTCGAGTCAAATTCTGGCACTCTGCAAGTATTCGCAGTTTGAAATTACAACTTGTTATACCGAAAGTATGCCAATTACTGAGAGCGGCGATGGGTCACATTTTGCCCAAACCCCCTTGCAGTTTTCAAAATATCCCAAACATTCCAAACTCGACCCAAGAGCCATATTTTGGAGCCAAGTTCTGGCTCACTTCACGTATTCGCAGTTTTAAATTATGACATTTTATACCGAAAATATGCCAATTACTGAAAGAAGCGATGAGTCCCATTTTGCCCAAACCTTTTTGCAGTTTTCAAAATATCCCAAACATCCCAAATTCGACGCCTGAGCCGTATTTTGGAGCCAAATTCTGGCTCTACGCTCGTATTCGCAGTTTGAAATTACGAATTTTTATACCGAAATTATGCCAATTACTGAAAGCGTGGATGGGTCACATTTTGCCCAAACCCATTTGCAGTTTTGAAAATATCCCAACCATCTTAAATCGACGCCTGAGCCATATTTTGGAGCCAAGTTCTGGCTCACTGCATGTATTCGCAGTGTGAAATTGAAACTTTTTATAACGAAAATATGCAAATTACTGAAAGCGGCGATGAGTCAAATTTTGCACAAACCCCCCTGCAGTTTTGAAAATATCCCAAACATCCCAAATTTGACGCCTGAGCCATATTTTGGAGCCAAATTATGGCTCTCTGCACATAATCACAGTGTGAAATTAGGACTTTTTTATACCGAAAATATGTCAATTACTGAAAGCGGCAATTGGTCAAATTTTGACCAAACCCCCCTGCAGTTTTCAGAATATCCCAACCATCTTAAATCGACGCCTGAGCAATATTTTGGAGCCAAATTCTGGCTCTCACCAAGTATTCGCGGTTTTAAATTACTACTTTTTATACCGAAAATATGTCAATTACTGAAAGCTGCGATGGGTCACATCTTCCTAAAAAAACCTGCAGTTTTCAAATTATCCAAACATTCCAAACTCGACACCTGAGCCATATTTTGGAGCCAAGTTCCAGCTCACTGCACGTATTCTCAGTTTGAAATTACGACATTTTATTCCGAAAATATGCCAATTACTGAAAGCGGCGATGGGTCACATTTTGCCCAAACTCCCCCTGCAGTTTTCAAAATATTCTAAACATCCCAAATTCAACGCCTGAGCCATATTTTGGAGCCAAATTCTGGCTCTCTACCCCGAATTCGCAGTTTATAATTACGAATTTTTATGCCGAAAATATGCAAATTACTGAAAGCGGCGATGGATCACATTTTGCCGGAACCTCCCTGCAGTTTTCAAAATATCCCAAACTTCCAAAATTTGACCCCAGAGCCATATTTTGGATCCAAATTGTGGCTCTCTGCACGTATTCGCAGTTTAAAATTACGACTTTTTATACCGAAAATATGCCAATTACTGAAAGCGGCGATGGGTCACATTTTGCCCCCCCCCCCTGCAATTTTAACAATATCCCAAACATCCCAAATTTGACGCCTAAGCCATATAAAGGAGCCAAATTCTGGCTCTCTGCACGTAACCGCAGTTTGAAATTACGACTTTTTATACCGAAAATATGCTAATTACTGACAACAGCGATGGGTCACATTTTGCCCAATCACCTCTGCAGTTTTCAAAATAACCTAAACATCCTAAATTTGAAACCTGAGCCATATTTTGGAGCCAAATTCTGGCTCTAAGTTCATATTCGCAGTTTGAAATTACAACTTTTTATACCGAAAATATACCAATTACTGAAATTAGCGATGGGTCACATTTTGCACAAACCCCCCCTGCAGTTTTCAAAATATCCCAAACATTCCAAATTCGAAGCCTGGGTCATATTTTGGAGCTAAACTCTAACTCTTTGCACGTATACGCAGTGTGGAATTACGATTTTTTATTCCGATAATATGCCAATTACTGAAAGCGGGAAAGGGTCACATTTTGCCCAAACCCCCTTGTATTTTTCAAAATATCTCAAACATCCCAAATTCGACGCTTGAGTCATATTTTGGAGTCAAATTCTAACTCTCAGCATGTATTCGCAGTTTGAAATTCCGGCTTTCTATACCAAAAATATGCCAATTACTTAAAGCGGCGATGGGTCAAATTTTGCCCAAACCCTCCTATGCAGTTTTCAAAATGTCCCAAATATCCCAAATTCGACGCCTGAGCCAATCTTTTTAGCCAAATTCTGGCTCTCTGCACGTATTCGCAGTTTGAAATTACGACTTTTTATACCGAAAATATGCCAATTAATGAAAGCGGCGATGGGTCAAATTTTGCTGAAACCCCCCTGCAGTTTTTAAAATATCCTAAACATTCCAAATTCGACGCCTGAGCCATATTTTGGAGACAAGTTCTAGCTCACTGCACGTATTCGCATTGTGAAATTACGACTTTTTATACAGAAAATGTCAATTATTGAAAGCAGCAATAAGTCACATTTTGCCCAAACCCCTCTGCAATTTTCAAAATATCCAAAACATCTCAAATTCGACGCCTGAGCAATATTTTGAAACCAAATTCTAAGTCTTTGCACGTATTCGCAGTTTGAAATAACGACGTTTTATACCGAAAATATGCCAATTACTGAAAGCAGCGAAGGGTCACACTTTGCCCAAACCCCCTTGCAGTTTTCAAAATATCCCAATCATCCCAAATTCGACGCCTGAGCCATATTTTCGAGTCAAATTCTGGCACTCTGCAAGTATTCGCAGTTTGAAATTACAACATGTTATACCGAAAGTATGCCAATTACTGAAAGCGGCGATGGGTCAAATTTTGCCCAAACCTCCCTGCAGTTTTCAAAATATTTCAAACATCCCAAATTCGACGCTTGAGCCATATATTGGAGCCAGATTCTGGCTCTCTGCACGTAATCGCAAATTGAAATAACGACTTTTATACCGAAAATATGCTAATTACTGACAGCAGCGACGGTTCACATTTTGCCAAATCCCCCCCTGCAGTTTTCAAAATATCCTAAACATCCCAAATTTGATACCTGATCCCTATTTTGGAGCCAAATTCTGGCTCTAAGCGCGTATTCGCAGTTTGAAATTACGACTTTTTATACCTAAAACGTGTCAATTACTGAAAGCGGTGATTGGTCACATTTTGCCCAATTCCCCCTTGCAGTTTTCAAAGTTTCCCAAACATTCCAAACTCAACATCTGAAGCATATTTTGGAGCCAAGTTCTGGCTCTTTGCACGTATTCGCAGTGTGAAATTACGACTTTTTATAACGAAAATATGCCAATTATTGAAAGCAGCGATAAGTCACATTTTGCCCAAACCCCTCTGCAGTTCTCAAAATATCTAAACCATCTCAAATTCGACACCTGAGCAATATTTTGGAGCCAAATTCTGGCTCTCTCCACGTATTTGCAGATGGAAATTACGACTTTTTATACCGAAAATATGCCAAGTACTGAGAGCGACGATAGGTCACATTTTGCCCAAACCCCCCTGCACTTTTCAAAATTTCGCGTAGATCTAAAATTCGACGCATGTGTCATGTTTTGGAGCCAAATTCTTAATCTCTGCACGTATACGCAGCTTGACATTACGATAATTTATACCGAAAATATGCAAATTATTGAAACTAGCGATGGGTCACATTTTGCTCAAACAACCCTGCAGTTTTCAAAATATCTCAAACATCCCAAATTCGACGCCTATGCCATATTTTGGAGCCTAATTCTGGCTCTAAGCTCGTATTTGCAGTTTGAAATTACGATTTTTTATACCGAAATTATGCCAATTACTAAAAGCGTCGATGTGTCACATTTTGCCCAAACCCCTTTGCAGTTTTCAAAAAATCCCAAACATTAAACTCGACACATGAGTCATATTTTGGAGCCAAGTTCTGGCTCACTGCATGTATTCGCAGTGTGAAATTGAAACTTTTTTATAACGAAAATATGCAAATTACTGAAAGCGGCGATGAGTCACATTTTGCCCAAACCCCTTTGCAGTTTTCAAAAAATCCCAAACATTAAACTCGAACCCTGAGCAATATTTTGGAGCCAAATTCTGGCTCTCTCCACGTATTCGCAGTTTTAAATTATAACTTTTTATACCGAAAATATGTCAATTACTGAAAGCGGCTATGGGTCACCTTTCGCCCAAACCCCCTTGTATTTTTCAAAATATCTCAAACATCCCAAATTCGACGCCTGAGCCATATTTTGGAGCCAAATTCTGGCTCTAAGCTCGTATTCGCAGTGTGAAATTACTACTTTTTATACGGAAAATTTTCGAATTACTGAAAGCGTCGATGGGTCGCATTTTGCCCAAACACCCCTGCAGTTTTCAAAATATCTCAAACATTCCAAATTCGACGCCTGAGCCATATTTTGGAGACAAGTTCTAGCTCACTGCACGTATTCGCAAATTGAAATTACGACTTTTTATACCGAAAATATGCCAGTTATTGAAAGCAGCGATAAGTCACATTTTGCCCAAACTCTCTGCAGTTTTCAAAATATCCAAAACATCTCAAATTCGACGCCTGAGCAATATTTTGGAGTCAAATTCTAGCTCTCTCCACGTATTCGCAGTTTGAAATTACGAATTTTATACCGAAAATATGACAATTACTGGAAGAAGCGATTGGTCCCATTTTGCCCAAACCCCTTTGCAGTTTTCAAAATATCCCAAACATCCTTAATTCGAAGCGTGGGCCATATATTTGAGCCAAATTATTGCTCTCTTCACGTATTTTCAGTGTGATATTACGACTTTTTATACCGAAAATATGTCAATTACGGAAAGCTGCGATGGGTCACAATTTGCTCAAACCCCCCTGCAATTTCCAAAGTAGCCCAAAAATCCCAAATTGGACGCCTGAGCCATATTTTGGAGTCAAATTCTGGCTCTCTTCACGTATTCACAGTTTGAAATTACGGCCTTTTTTACCGAAAATATGCCAATTATTGAAAGCGGCGATGAGTCACATTCCCTCATTCCCACCCCCCCCCCCCTTGCAATGTTCAAAATATCCCAAACATCCCTAATTTGACGCCTGAGCCATATGTTGGAGCCAAATTCTGGGTCTCTGCACGTATTCTCAGTTTAAAATTATGACGTTTTATACCGAAAATATGCCAATTACTGAAAGCGGCAATGTGTTACATTTTGCGCTAACCCCCTTGCAGTTTTCAAAATATCGGAAACATTCCAAACTCGACACTTGAGCCATATTTTCGAGCAAGGTTCTGATTCACTGCACGTATTCGCAGTTTGAAATTACGAATTTTTATACCGAAAATATGCCAATTACTGAAAACGGCGATGGATCACATTTTGCCCAACCCCCCCCCCCCTGCAGTTTTCAAAATATCCCAAACATCCCAAATTCGGAGCCTGAGCCAATTTAGGAGCCAAATTATAAGTTTTTGCAATTATTCGCAGTTTGAAATTACGACTTTTTATACCGAAAATATGTCAAGTACTGTGAGCGACGATAGGTCACATTTTGCTCAAAACCCAAGCACTTTTAAAAATATATCGGGAAGATCCCAAATTCGACGCCTGTGTCTTATTTTGGAGCCAAATTCTGGCTCTCTGCACGTATTCGCAGTTTGAAATTACTATAATTTATACCGAAAATCTGCAAATTACTGAAACAGGAGATAGGTCACAATTTGCTCAAACCCTCTTGCAGTTTTCAAAATATCCCAAACATCCCGAATTTGACGCCTGAGCCATATATTGGAGCCAAATTATGGCTCTCTGCATGTATTCTCAGTGTGAAATTACGACTTTTTATACTGAAAATATACTAATTACTAAAAGCAGCGATGAGTCACATTTTGCCCAAAACCCACCTGCAGTTTTCAAATTATCCGAAACAACCCAAATTTGACGCCTGAGCCATTTATTGGAGCAAAATTCTGGCACTCTGCACGTATTCGCAGTTTAAAATTACGACTTTTTATACCGAAAATATGCTAATTACTGACTGCAGCGATAAGTCACATTTTGCCTAATCCACCCTGCAGTTTTTAAAATATCCCAAACATCCCAAATTTGAAACATGAACCATATTTTGGAGCTAAATTCTGGCTCTAAGCTCGTATTCGCAGTTTGAAATTACGACTTTTTTTTACCGAAAATATGCCAATTATGGAAAGCGGCGATGGGTCACATTTTGCCCAATCCCCCTTGCAGTTTTGAAAATATCCAAAACATCCCAAATTCGACGCATGAGTCATATTTTGGAGCCAAGTTCTGTCTCTCTGCACGTATTCGCAGTTGGAAACTACGACTTTTTATAACAACAATATGCCAATTACTGAGAGCGGCGATGGGTCACAATTTGCCCAAACCCCCTGCAGTTTTAAAATATCTCAAACATCGCAAATTCCACGCTTGAGCCATATTTTGGAGCCAAATTCTGGATCTCTGCACGTATTCACAGTATGAAATTACGATTTTTATATCGAAAATATGCCAATTACTTAAAGCGTCGATGGGACTCATTTTGCCCAGACCTCTCTGCAGTTTTCAAAATATCCCAAACATTCCAAATTCGACGCCTGAGACATATTTTGGACCCAAATTCTGGCTCTCTGCACATATTCGCAGTTTGAAATTACGACTTTTTATATCGAAAATATTTCAATTACTGAAAGAAGCGATGAGCCCCTTTTGCCCAAAACCGCTTTGCAGTTTTCAAAATATCTCAAACATCCCAAATTCGACGCCTGAGCCATATTTTGGAGCCTAATTCTGGCTCTAAGCTCGTATTTGCAGTTTGAAATTACGATTTTTTGTACCGAAATTATGCCAATTACTAAAAGCATCGATGTGTCACATTTTGCCCAAACCCCTTTGCAGTTTTCAAAAAATCCCAAACATTAAACTCGACACATGAGTCATATTTTGGAGCCAAGTTCTGGCTCACTGCATGTATTCGCAGTGTGAAATTGAAACTTTTTATAACGAAAATATGCAAATTACTGAAAGCGGCGATGAGTCACATTTTGCCCAAACCCCTTTGCAGTTCTCAAAAAATCCCAAACATTAAACTCGAACCCTGAGCAATATTTTGGAGCCAAATTCTGGCTCTCTCCACGTATTCGCAGTTTTAAATTATAACTTTTATACCGAAAATATGTCAATTACTGAAAGCGGCTATGGGTCACCTTTCGCCCAAACCCCCTTGTATTTTTCAAAATATCTCAAACATCCCAAATTCGACGCTTGAGTCATATTTTGGAGTCAAATTCTAACTCTCTGCACGTATTCGCAGTTTGAAATTACGGCTTTTTATACCAAAAATATGCCAAATACTTAAAGCCGAGATGGGTCAAATTTTGCCCAAAACCCCCCTACAATTTTCAAAATATCCCAAATATCCCAAATTCAACGCCTGAACCATATTTTTGAGCCAAATTCTGGCACTCTGCACGTATTCGCAGTTTGAAATTACGACTTTTTATACCGAAAATATGCAAATTACTTAAAGCGTCGATGGGACTCATTTTGCCCAGACCTCTCTGCAGTTTTCAAAATATCCCAAACATTCCAAATTCGACGCCTGAGACATATTTTGGACCCAAATTCTGGCTCTCTGCACATATTCGCAGTTTGAAATTACGACTTTTTATATCGAAAATATACCAATTACTGAAAGAAGCGATGAGCCCCTTTTGCCCAAAACCGCTTTGCAGTTTTCAAAATATCTCAAACATCCCAAATTCGACGCCTGAGCCATATTTTGGAGCCTAATTCTGGCTCTAAGCTCGTATTTGCAGTTTGAAATTACGATTTTTTGTACCGAAATTATGCCAATTACTAAAAGCATCGATGTGTCACATTTTGCCCAAACCCCTTTGCAGTTTTCAAAAAATCCCAAACATTAAACTCGACACATGAGTCATATTTTGGAGCCAAGTTCTGGCTCACTGCATGTATTCGCAGTGTGAAATTGAAACTTTTTATAACGAAAATATGCAAATTACTGAAAGCGGCGATGAGTCACATTTTGCCCAAACCCCTTTGCAGTTCTCAAAAAATCCCAAACATTAAACTCGAACCCTGAGCAATATTTTGGAGCCAAATTCTGGCTCTCTCCACGTATTCGCAGTTTTAAATTATAACTTTTATACCGAAAATATGTCAATTACTGAAAGCGGCTATGGGTCACCTTTCGCCCAAACCCCCTTGTATTTTTCAAAATATCTCAAACATCCCAAATTCGACGCTTGAGTCATATTTTGGAGTCAAATTCTAACTCTCTGCACGTATTCGCAGTTTGTAATTACGGCTTTTTATACCAAAAATATGCCAAATACTTAAAGCCGAGATGGGTCAAATTTTGCCCAAAACCCCCCTACAATTTTCAAAATATCCCAAATATCCCAAATTCAACGCCTGAACCATATTTTTGAGCCAAATTCTGGCTCTCTGCACGTATTCGCAGTTTGAAATTACGACTTTTTATACCGAAAATATGCAAATTACTGAAAGCAGCCATGGGTCACATTTTGCACAACCCCCCCCCCCCCTGCAGTTTTCAAAATATCCCAAACATCCCAAATTCGACACCTGAACAATATTTTGGAGCCAAATTCAGGCTCTCTGTACGTAATCGCAGTTTATAATTACGACTTTTTTATGCCGAAAATATGCCAATTACTGAAAGCTACGATGGGTCACATTTTGCCGAAATCCCCCTGCAGTTTTGAAATAATCCCAAATATTCCAAATTAAACGCCTGAGTCATATTTTGGAGACAAAATTTTGGCTCTCTGCACGTATTCGCAGTATGAAATTACGACTTTTTATACCGAAAATATGCCAATTACTGAAAGCAACGATGGGTCTCATTTTGCCCAAACCCGCCTGCAGTTTTCAAAATATCCTAAACATTCCAAATTAGATGCCTGAGCCATATTTTGGAGACAAGTTCTAGCTCACTGCACGTATTCGCAGTGTGAAATTACGACTTTTTATACCGAGAATATGCCAATTATTGAAAGCAGCGATAAGTCACATTTTGCCCAAACCCCCTTGCAGTTTTCAAAATATCCAAATCACCCCAAATTCGACGCCTAAGCCATATTTTCGAGTCAAATTCTGGCACTCTGCAAGTATTCGCAGTTTGAAATTACAACTTGTTATACCGAAAGTATGCCAATTACTGAGAGCGGCGATGGGTCACATTTTGCCCAAACCCCCTTGCAGTTTTCAAAATATCCCAAACATTCCAAACTCGACCCAAGAGCCATATTTTGGAGCCAAGTTCTGGCTCACTTCACGTATTCGCAGTTTTAAATTATGACATTTTATACCGAAAATATGCCAATTACTGAAAGAAGCGATGAGTCCCATTTTGCCCAAACCTTTTTGCAGTTTTCAAAATATCCCAAACATCCCAAATTCGACGCCTGAGCCGTATTTTGGAGCCAAATTCTGGCTCTAAGCTCGTATTCGCAGTTTGAAATTACGAATTTTTATACCGAAATTATGCCAATTACTGAAAGCGTGGATGGGTCACATTTTGCCCAAACCCATTTGCAGTTTTGAAAATATCCCAACCATCTTAAATCGACGCCTGAGCCATATTTTGGAGCCAAGTTCTGGCTCACTGCATGTATTCGCAGTGTGAAATTGAAACTTTTTATAACGAAAATATGCAAATTACTGAAAGCGGCGATGAGTCAAATTTTGCACAAACCCCCCTGCAGTTTTGAAAATATCCCAAACATCCCAAATTTGACGCCTGAGCCATATTTTGGAGCCAAATTATGGCTCTCTGCACATAATCACAGTGTGAAATTAGGACTTTTTTATACCGAAAATATGTCAATTACTGAAAGCGGCAATTGGTCAAATTTTGACCAAACCCCCCTGCAGTTTTCAGAATATCCCAACCATCTTAAATCGACGCCTGAGCAATATTTTGGAGCCAAATTCTGGCTCTCACCAAGTATTCGCGGTTTTAAATTACTACTTTTTATACCGAAAATATGTCAATTACTGAAAGCTGCGATGGGTCACATCTTCCTAAAAAAACCTGCAGTTTTCAAATTATCCAAACATTCCAAACTCGACACCTGAGCCATATTTTGGAGCCAAGTTCCAGCTCACTGCACGTATTCTCAGTTTGAAATTACGACATTTTATTCCGAAAATATGCCAATTACTGAAAGCGGCGATGGGTCACATTTTGCCCAAACTCCCCCTGCAGTTTTCAAAATATTCTAAACATCCCAAATTCAACGCCTGAGCCATATTTTGGAGCCAAATTCTGGCTCTCTACCCCGAATTCGCAGTTTATAATTACGAATTTTTATGCCGAAAATATGCAAATTACTGAAAGCGGCGATGGATCACATTTTGCCGGAACCTCCCTGTAGTTTTCAAAATATCCCAAACTTCCCAAATTTGACCCCAGAGCCATATTTTGGATCCAAATTGTGGCTCTCTGCACGTATTCGCAGTTTAAAATTACGACTTTTTATACCGAAAATATGCCAATTACTGAAAGCGGCGATGGGTCACATTTTGCCCCCCCCCCTGCAATTTTAACAATATCCCAAACATCCCAAATTTGACGCCTAAGCCATATAAAGGAGCCAAATTCTGGCTCTCTGCACGTAACCGCAGTTTGAAATTACGACTTTTTATACCGAAAATATGCTAATTACTGACAACAGCGATGGGTCACATTTTGCCCAATCGCCTCTGCAGTTTTCAAAATAACCTAAACATCCTAAATTTGAAACCTGAGCCATATTTTGGAGCCAAATTCTGGCTCTAAGTTCATATTCGCAGTTTGAAATAACAACTTTTTATACCGAAAATATACCAATTACTGAAATTAGCGATGGGTCACATTTTGCACAAACCCCCCCTGCAGTTTTCAAAATATCCCAAACATTCCAAATTCGAAGCCTGGGTCATATTTTGGAGCTAAACTCTAACTCTTTGCACGTATACGCAGTGTGGAATTACGATTTTTTATTCCGATAATATGCCAATTACTGAAAGCGGGAAAGGGTCACATTTTGCCCAAACCCCCTTGTATTTTTCAAAATATCTCAAACATCCCAAATTCGACGCTTGAGTCAAATTTTGGAGTCAAATTCTAACTCTCAGCATGTATTCGCAGTTTGAAATTCCGGCTTTGTATACCAAAAATATGCCAATTACTTAAAGCGGCGATGGGTCAAATTTTGCCCAACCCTCCTATGCAGTTTTCAAAAGTCCCAAATATCCCAAATTCGACGCCTGAGCCAATCTTTTTAGCCAAATTCTGGCTCTCTGCACGTATTCGCAGTTTGAAATTACAACATGTTATACCGAAAGTATCCCAATTACTGAAAGCGGCGATGGGTCAAATTTTGCCCAAACCCCTCTGCAATTTTCAAAATATCCAAAACATCTCAAATTCGACGCCTGAGCAATATTTTGAAACCAAATTCTAAGTCTTTGCACGTATTCGCAGTTTGAAATAACGACGTTTTATACCGAAAATATGCCAATTACTGAAAGCAGCGAAGGGTCACACTTTGCCCAAACCCCCTTGCAGTTTTCAAAATATCCCAATCATCCCAAATTCGACGCCTGAGCCATATTTTCGAGTCAAATTCTGGCACTCTGCAAGTATTCGCAGTTTGAAATTACAACATGTTATACCGAAAGTATCCCAATTACTGAAAGCGGCGATGGGTCAAATTTTGCCCAAACCTCCCTGCAGTTTTCAAAATATTTCAAACATCCCAAATTCGACGCTTGAGCCATATATTGGAGCCAGATTCTGGCTCTCTGCACGTAATCGCAAATTGAAATTACGACTTTTATACCGAAAATATGCTAATTACTGACAGCAGCGACGGTTCACATTTTGCCAAATCCCCCCCTGCAGTTTTCAAAATATCCTAAACATCCCAAATTTGATACCTGATCCCTATTTTGGAGCCAAATTTTGGCTCTAAGCTCGTATTCGCAGTTTGAAATTACGACTTTTTATACCGAAAATATGCCAATTACTGAAAGCGGCGATGGGTCACATTTTGCCCCCCCCCCTGCAATTTTAACAATATCCCAAACATCCCAAATTTGACGCCTAAGCCATATAAAGGAGCCAAATTCTGGCTCTCTGCACGTAACCGCAGTTTGAAATTACGACTTTTTATACCGAAAATATGCTAATTACTGACAACAGCGATGGGTCACATTTTGCCCAATCGCCTCTGCAGTTTTCAAAATAACCTAAACATCCTAAATTTGAAACCTGAGCCATATTTTGGAGCCAAATTCTGGCTCTAAGTTCATATTCGCAGTTTGAAATAACAACTTTTTATACCGAAAATATACCAATTACTGAAATTAGCGATGGGTCACATTTTGCACAAACCCCCCCTGCAGTTTTCAAAATATCCCAAACATTCCAAATTCGAAGCCTGGGTCATATTTTGGAGCTAAACTCTAACTCTTTGCACGTATACGCAGTGTGGAATTACGATTTTTTATTCCGATAATATGCCAATTACTGAAAGCGGGAAAGGGTCACATTTTGCCCAAACCCCCTTGTATTTTTCAAAATATCTCAAACATCCCAAATTCGACGCTTGAGTCAAATTTTGGAGTCAAATTCTAACTCTCAGCATGTATTCGCAGTTTGAAATTCCGGCTTTGTATACCAAAAATATGCCAATTACTTAAAGCGGCGATGGGTCAAATTTTGCCCAACCCTCCTATGCAGTTTTCAAAAGTCCCAAATATCCCAAATTCGACGCCTGAGCCAATCTTTTTAGCCAAATTCTGGCTCTCTGCACGTATTCGCAGTTTGAAATTACAACATGTTATACCGAAAGTATCCCAATTACTGAAAGCGGCGATGGGTCAAATTTTGCCCAAACCCCTCTGCAATTTTCAAAATATCCAAAACATCTCAAATTCGACGCCTGAGCAATATTTTGAAACCAAATTCTAAGTCTTTGCACGTATTCGCAGTTTGAAATAACGACGTTTTATACCGAAAATATGCCAATTACTGAAAGCAGCGAAGGGTCACACTTTGCCCAAACCCCCTTGCAGTTTTCAAAATATCCCAATCATCCCAAATTCGACGCCTGAGCCATATTTTCGAGTCAAATTCTGGCACTCTGCAAGTATTCGCAGTTTGAAATTACAACATGTTATACCGAAAGTATCCCAATTACTGAAAGCGGCGATGGGTCAAATTTTGCCCAAACCTCCCTGCAGTTTTCAAAATATTTCAAACATCCCAAATTCGACGCTTGAGCCATATATTGGAGCCAGATTCTGGCTCTCTGCACGTAATCGCAAATTGAAATTACGACTTTTATACCGAAAATATGCTAATTACTGACAGCAGCGACGGTTCACATTTTGCCAAATCCCCCCCTGCAGTTTTCAAAATATCCTAAACATCCCAAATTTGATACCTGATCCCTATTTTGGAGCCAAATTTTGGCTCTAAGCTCGTATTCGCAGTTTGAAATTACGACTTTTTATACCTAAAACGTGTCAATTACTGAAAGCGGTGATTGGTCACATTTTGCCCAATTCCCCCTTGCAGTTTTCAAAGTTTCCCAAACATTCCAAACTCAACATCTGAAGCATATTTTGGAGCCAAGTTCTGGCTCTTTGCAAGTATTCGCAGTGTGAAATTACGACTTTTTATAACGAAAATATGCCAATTATTGAAAGCAGCGATAAGTCATATTTTACCCAAACCCCTCTGCAGTTCTCAAAATATCTAAACCATCTCAAATTCGACACCTGAGCAATATTTTGGAGCCAAATTCTGGCTCTCTCCACGTATTTGCAGATGGAAATTACGACTTTTTATACCGAAAATATGCCAAGTACTGAGAGCGACGATAGGTCACATTTTGCCCAAACCCCCCTGCACTTTTCAAAGTTTCGCGTAGATCTAAAATTCGACGCATGTGTCATGTTTTGGAGCCAAATTCTTAATCTCTGCACGTATACGCAGCTTGACATTACGATAATTTAAACCGAAAATATGCAAATTATTGAAACTAGCGATGGGTCACATTTTGCTCAAACAACCCTGCAGTTTTCAAAATATCTCAAACATCCCAAATTCGACGCCTATGCCATATTTTTGAGCCTAATTCTGGCTCTAAGCTCGTATTTGCAGTTTGAAATTACGATTTTTTATACCGAAATTATGCCAATTACTAAAAGCGTCGATGTGTCACATTTTGCCCAAACCCCTTTGCAGTTTTCAAAAAATCCCAAACATTAAACTCGACACATGAGTCATATTTTGGAGCCAAGTTCTGGCTCACTGCATGTATTCGCAGTGTGAAATTGAAACTTTTTATAACGAAAATATGCAAATTACTGAAAGCGGCGATGAGTCACATTTTGCCCAAACCCCTTTGCAGTTTTCAAAAAATCCCAAACATTAAACTCGAACCCTGAGCAATATTTTGGAGCCAAATTCTGGCTCTCTCCACGTATTCGCAGTTTTAAATTATAACTTTTTATACCGAAAATATGTCAATTACTGAAAGCGGCTATGGGTCACCTTTCGCCCAAACCCCCTTGTATTTTTCAAAATATCTCAAACATCCCAAATTCGACGCCTGAGCCATATTTTGGAGCCAAATTCTGGCTCTAAGCTCGTATTCGCAGTGTGAAATTACTATTTTTTATACGGAAAATTTTCGAATTACTGAAAGCGTCGATGGGTCGCATTTTGCCCAAACACCCCTGCAGTTTTCAAAATATCTCAAACATTCCAAATTCGACGCCTGAGCCATATTTTGGAGACAAGTTCTAGCTCACTGCACGTA
Organism: Procambarus clarkii; assembly: GCF_040958095.1. NCBI lineage: Eukaryota > Metazoa > Arthropoda > Malacostraca > Decapoda > Cambaridae > Procambarus > Procambarus clarkii. Next base: position 23,138,062 of record NC_091175.1, read on the forward strand.
TTCGCAAATTGAAATTACGACTTTTTATACCGAAAATATGCCAATTATTGAAAGCAGCGATAAGTCACATTTTGCCCAAACTCTCTGCAGTTTTCAAAATATCCAAAACATCTCAAATTCGACGCCTGAGCAATATTTTGGAGTCAAATTCTAGCTCTCTCCACGTATTCGCAGTTTGAAATTACGAATTTTATACCGAAAATATGACAATTACTGGAAGAAGCGATTGGTCCCATTTTGCCCAAACCCCTTTGCAGTTTTCAAAATATCCCAAACATCCTTAATTCGAAGCGTGGGCCATATATTTGAGCCAAATTATTGCTCTCTTCACGTATTTTCAGTGTGATATTACGACTTTTTATACCGAAAATATGTCAATTACGGAAAGCTGCGATGGGTCACAATTTGCTCAAACCCCCCTGCAATTTCCAAAGTAGCCCAAAAATCCCAAATTGGACGCCTGAGCCATATTTTGGAGTCAAATTCTGGCTCTCTTCACGTATTCACAGTTTGAAATTACGGCCTTTTTTACCGAAAATATGCCAATTATTGAAAGCGGCGATGAGTCACATTCCCTCATTCCCCCCCCCCCCTCCCTTGCAATGTTCAAAATATCCCAAACATCCCTAATTTGACGCCTGAGCCATATGTTGGAGCCAAATTCTGGCTCTCTGCACGTATTCTCAGTTTAAAATTATGACGTTTTATACCGAAAATATGCCAATTACTGAAAGCGGCAATGTGTTACATTTTGCGCTAACCCCCTTGCAGTTTTCAAAATATCCGAATCACCCCAAATTCGATGCCTAAGCCATATTTTCGAGTCAAATTCTGGCACTCTGCAAGTATTCGCAGTTTGAAATTACAACTTGTTATACCGAAAGTATGCCAATTACTGAGAGCGGCGATGGGTCTCATTTTGTCCAAACCCGCCTGCAGTTTTCAAAATATCCTAAACATTCCAAATTAGATGCCTGAGCCATATTTTGGAGCCAAGTTCTGGCTCACTTCACGTATTCGCAGTTTTAAATTATGACATTTTATACTGAAAATATGCCAATTACTGAAAGAAGCGATGAGTCCCATTTTGCCCAAACCTTTTTGCAGTTTTCAAAATATCCCAAACATCCCAAATTCGACGCCTGAGCCGTATTTTGGAGCCAAATTCTGGCTCTAAGCTCGTATTCGCAGTTTGAAATTACGAATTTTTATACCGAAATTATGCCAATTACTGAAAGCGTGGATGGGTCACATTTTGCCCAAACCCATTTGCAGTTTTGAAAATATCCCAACCATCTTAAATCGACGCCTGAGCCATATTTTGGAGCCAAGTTCTGGCTCACTGCATGTATTCGCAGTGTGAAATTGAAACTTTTTATAACGAAAATATGCAAATTACTGAAAGCGGCGATGAGTCAAATTTTGCACAAACCCCCCTGCAGTTTTGAAAATATCCCAAACATCCCAAATTTGACGCCTGAGCCATATTTTGGAGCCAAATTATGGCTCTCTGCACATAATCACAGTGTGAAATTAGGACTTTTTTATACAGAAAATATGTCAATTACTGAAAGCGGCAATTGGTCAAATTTTGACCAAACCCCCCTGCAGTTTTCAGAATATCCCAACCATCTTAAATCGACGCCTGAGCAATATTTTGGAGCCAAATTCTGGCTCTCACCAAGTATTCGCGGTTTTAAATTACTACTTTTTATACCGAAAATATGTCAATTACTGAAAGCTGCGATGGGTCATATCTTCCTAAAAAAACCTGCAATTTTCAAATTATCCAAACATTCCAAACTCGACACCTGAGCCATATTTTGGAGCCAAGTTCCAGCTCACTGCACGTATTCTCAGTTTGAAATTACGACATTTTATTCCGAAAATATGCCAATTACTGAAAGCGGCGATGGGTCACATTTTGCCCAAACTCCCCCTGCAGTTTTCAAAATATTCTAAACATCCCAAATTCAACGCCTGAGCCATATTTTGGAGCCAAATTCTGGCTCTCTACCCCGAATTCGCAGTTTATAATTACGAATTTTTATGCCGAAAATATGCAAATTACTGAAAGCGGCGATGGATCACATTTTGCCGGAACCTCCCTGCAGTTTTCAAAATATCCCAAACTTCCCAAATTTGACCCCAGAGCCATATTTTGGATCCAAATTGTGGCTCTCTGCACGTATTCGCAGTTTAAAATTACGACTTTTTATACCGAAAATATGCCAATTACTGAAAGCGGCGATGGGTCACATTTCCCCCCCCCCCCCCCTGCAATTTTAACAATATCCCAAACATCCCAAATTTGACGCCTAAGCCATATAAAGGAGCCAAATTCTGGCTCTCTGCACGTAACCGCAGTTTGAAATTACGACTTTTTATACCGAAAATATGCTAATTACTGACAACAGCGATGGGTCACATTTTGCCCAATCACCTCTGCAGTTTTCAAAATAACCTAAACATCCTAAATTTGAAACCTGAGCCATATTTTGGAGCCAAATTCTGGCTCTAAGCTCGTATTCGCAGTGTGAAATTACTATTTTTTATACGGAAAATTTTCGAATTACTGAAAGCGTCGATGGGTCGCATTTTGCCCAAACACCCCTGCAGTTTTCAAAATATCTCAAACATTCCAAATTCGACGCCTGAGCCATATTTTGGAGACAAGTTCTAGCTCACTGCACGTATTCGCAAATTGAAATTACGACTTTTTATACCGAAAATATGCCAATTATTGAAAGCAGCGATAAGTCACATTTTGCCCAAACTCTCTGCAGTTTTCAAAATATCCAAAACATCTCAAATTCGACGCCTGAGCAATATTTTGGAGTCAAATTCTAGCTCTCTCCACGTATTCGCAGTTTGAAATTACGAATTTTATACCGAAAATATGACAATTACTGGAAGAAGCGATTGGTCCCATTTTGCCCAAACCCCTTTGCAGTTTTCAAAATATCCCAAACATCCTTAATTCGAAGCGTGGGCCATATATTTGAGCCAAATTATTGCTCTCTTCACGTATTTTCAGTGTGATATTACGACTTTTTATACCGAAAATATGTCAATTACGGAAAGCTGCGATGGGTCACAATTTGCTCAAACCCCCCTGCAATTTCCAAAGTAGCCCAAAAATCCCAAATTGGACGCCTGAGCCATATTTTGGAGTCAAATTCTGGCTCTCTTCACGTATTCACAGTTTGAAATTACGGCCTTTTTTACCGAAAATATGCCAATTATTGAAAGCGGCGATGAGTCACATTCCCTCATTCCCCCCCCCCCTCCCTTGCAATGTTCAAAATATCCCAAACATCCCTAATTTGACGCCTGAGCCATATGTTGGAGCCAAATTCTGGCTCTCTGCACGTATTCTCAGTTTAAAATTATGACGTTTTATACCGAAAATATGCCAATTACTGAAAGCGGCAATGTGTTACATTTTGCGCTAACCCCCTTGCAGTTTTCAAAATATCCGAATCACCCCAAATTCGATGCCTAAGCCATATTTTCGAGTCAAATTCTGGCACTCTGCAAGTATTCGCAGTTTGAAATTACAACTTGTTATACCGAAAGTATGCCAATTACTGAGAGCGGCGATGGGTCTCATTTTGTCCAAACCCGCCTGCAGTTTTCAAAATATCCTAAACATTCCAAATTAGATGCCTGAGCCATATTTTGGAGCCAAGTTCTGGCTCACTTCACGTATTCGCAGTTTTAAATTATGACATTTTATACTGAAAATATGCCAATTACTGAAAGAAGCGATGAGTCCCATTTTGCCCAAACCTTTTTGCAGTTTTCAAAATATCCCAAACATCCCAAATTCGACGCCTGAGCCGTATTTTGGAGCCAAATTCTGGCTCTAAGCTCGTATTCGCAGTTTGAAATTACGAATTTTTATACCGAAATTATGCCAATTACTGAAAGCGTGGATGGGTCACATTTTGCCCAAACCCATTTGCAGTTTTGAAAATATCCCAACCATCTTAAATCGACGCCTGAGCCATATTTTGGAGCCAAGTTCTGGCTCACTGCATGTATTCGCAGTGTGAAATTGAAACTTTTTATAACGAAAATATGCAAATTACTGAAAGCGGCGATGAGTCAAATTTTGCACAAACCCCCCTGCAGTTTTGAAAATATCCCAAACATCCCAAATTTGACGCCTGAGCCATATTTTGGAGCCAAATTATGGCTCTCTGCACATAATCACAGTGTGAAATTAGGACTTTTTTATACAGAAAATATGTCAATTACTGAAAGCGGCAATTGGTCAAATTTTGACCAAACCCCCCTGCAGTTTTCAGAATATCCCAACCATCTTAAATCGACGCCTGAGCAATATTTTGGAGCCAAATTCTGGCTCTCACCAAGTATTCGCGGTTTTAAATTACTACTTTTTATACCGAAAATATGTCAATTACTGAAAGCTGCGATGGGTCATATCTTCCTAAAAAAACCTGCAATTTTCAAATTATCCAAACATTCCAAACTCGACACCTGAGCCATATTTTGGAGCCAAGTTCCAGCTCACTGCACGTATTCTCAGTTTGAAATTACGACATTTTATTCCGAAAATATGCCAATTACTGAAAGCGGCGATGGGTCACATTTTGCCCAAACTCCCCCTGCAGTTTTCAAAATATTCTAAACATCCCAAATTCAACGCCTGAGCCATATTTTGGAGCCAAATTCTGGCTCTCTACCCCGAATTCGCAGTTTATAATTACGAATTTTTATGCCGAAAATATGCAAATTACTGAAAGCGGCGATGGGTCACATTTTGCCGGAACCTCCCTGCAGTTTTCAAAATATCCCAAACTTCCCAAATTTGACCCCAGAGCCATATTTTGGATCCAAATTGTGGCTCTCTGCACGTATTCGCAGTTTAAAATTACGACTTTTTATACCGAAAATATGCCAATTACTGAAAGCGGCGATGGGTCACATTTCCCCCCCCCCCCTGCAATTTTAACAATATCCCAAACATCCCAAATTTGACGCCTAAGCCATATAAAGGAGCCAAATTCTGGCTCTCTGCACGTAACCGCAGTTTGAAATTACGACTTTTTATACCGAAAATATGCTAATTACTGACAACAGCGATGGGTCACATTTTGCCCAATCACCTCTGCAGTTTTCAAAATAACCTAAACATCCTAAATTTGAAACCTGAGCCATATTTTGGAGCCAAATTCTGGCTCTAAGTTCATATTCGCAGTTTGAAATTACAACTTTTTATACCGAAAATATACCAATTACTGAAATTAGCGATGGGTCACATTTTGCACAAACCCCCCCTGCAGTTTTCAAAATATCCCAAACATTCCAAATTCGAAGCCTGGGTCATATTTTGGAGCTAAACTCTAACTCTTTGCACGTATACGCAGTGTGGAATTACGAATTTTTATTCCGATAATATGCCAATTACTGAAAGCGGGAAAGGGTCACATTTTGCCCAAACCCCCTTGTATTTTTCAAAATATCTCAAACATCCCAAATTCGACGCTTGAGTCATATTTTGGAGTCAAATTCTAACTCTCAGCATGTATTCGCAGTTTGAAATTCCGGCTTTCTATACCAAAAATATGCCAATTACTTAAAGCGGCGATGGGTCAAATTTTGCCCAAACCCTCCTATGCAGTTTTCAAAATGTCCCAAATATCCCAAATTCGACGCCTGAGCCAATCTTTTTAGCCAAATTCTGGCTCTCTGCACGTATTCGCAGTTTGAAATTACGACTTTTTATACCGAAAATATGCCAATTAATGAAAGCGGCGATGGGTCAAATTTTGCCGAAACCCCCCTGCAGTTTTTAAAATATCCTAAACATTCCAAATTCGACGCCTGAGCCATATTTTGGAGACAAGTTCTAGCTCACTGCACGTATTCGCATTGTGAAATTACGACTTTTTATACAGAAAATATGTCAATTATTGAAAGCAGCAATAAGTCACGTTTTGCCCAAACCCCTCTGCAATTTTCAAAATATCCAAAACATCTCAAATTCGACGCCTGAGCAATATTTTGAAACCAAATTCTAAGTCTTTGCACGTATTCGCAGTTTGAAATAACGACGTTTTATACCGAAAATATGCCAATTACTGAAAGCGTCCATGGGTCACATTTTGCCAGAACCCCCCTGCATTTATCAAAATATCCTAAACATCCCAAATTCGACGCCAGAGCCATATCTTGGAGCCAATTTCTGGCTCTCTGCACGTATTCGCAGTTTGAAACTACGAATTTTTATACCTAAAATATGCCAATTACTTAAGGCGGCGATGGGTCAAATTTTGCCCAAACCCCCTTGCAGTTTTCAAAATATCCCAAACATCCTAAATTTGACGCCTGAACCATATTTTTGAGCCAAATTCTGGCTCTCTGTACGTATTCGCAGTTTGAAATCACGAATTTTTATACTGAAAATATGCCAATTACCTAGAGCAGTGATGGCTTTCATTTTGCCCAAACCTCCCTGCAGTTTTCAAAATATCCAAAACATTCCTAATTCGAAGTCTGAGCTATATTTTGGAGACAAATTCAGGCTTGCTGCACGTATTCGCAGTTTGATATTACGAATTTTTATACCGAAAATATGCCAATTACTGAAAGTGGCGATGGGTCCCATTTTGCCCAAACTCTTTTGCAGTTTTCAAAATATCCCAAACATCCTAAATTCGACGCCTGAGCCATATATTGGAGCCAAATTATGGCTCTCTGCACGTATTCGCTGTGTGAAATTACGACTTTTTATACCGAAAAAAATGTCAATTACTGAAAGCTGCGATGGGTCACAATTTGCTCAAACCCCCCCTGCAATTTTCAAAATATCCCAAACATCCCAAATTCGACCCCTAAGCCATATTTTGGAGTCAAATTCTGGCTCTCTTCACGTATTCGCAGTTTGAAATTACGACTTTGTTTTACCGAAAATATGCCAATTTCTGAAAGCAGCGATGAGTCACATTCCCTTCCTTCCCCTTGCAATGTTCAAAATATCCCAAACATCTCAAATTTGACGCCTGAGCCATATATTGGAGCCAAATTCAGGCTCTCTGTACGTTTTCGCAGTTTGAAATTACGACTTTTTATACCGAAAAACTGCTAATTACTGACAGCTGCGATGGGTCACAATTTGCCCAATCCCCTCTGCAGTTTTCAAAATATTCTAAACATCCCAAATTTGAAACCTGAGCCATATTTTGGTGGCAAATTCTGGCTCTAAGGTCGTATCCGGCGTTTGAAATTACGACTTTGTATACCTAAAATATGCCAATTACTGAAAGCGGCGATGTGTCACATTTTACGCTAACCCCCTTGCAGTTTTCAAAATATCCCAAACATTCGAAACTCGACAACTGACCCATATTTTCAAGCCAAGTTCTGGCTCACTGCACGTATTCGCAGTTTGAAATTACGACTTTTTATACAGAAAATATGCCAAGTACTGAGAGCGACGATAGGTCACATTTTGCCCAAACCCCCCAGCACTTTTCAAAATTTCCCGAAGATCCCAAATTCGACGACTGTCATATTTTGGAGCCAAATTCTTGCTCTCTGCACGTATACGTAGTTTGAAATTACGATAATTTATACCGAAAATCTGCAAATTACTGAAACCAAGCGATGGGTCATATTTTGCCCAAACCCCTCTGCGGTTTTCAAAATATCCTAAACATCCCAAATTTGACGCCTGAGCTATATTTTGGAGCCAAATTCTGGCTCTCTGCACATATTCGCAGTTTGAAATTACGGCTTTTTATACCGAAAATATGTCAATTACTTAAATCAACGAAGGTACAAATATTGCCTAAACCCCCCTGCAGTTTTCAAAAAATCCCAAACATCCTAAAATCGACGCATGTACCATATTTTTTAACCAAATTCTGGCTCTCTGTATGTATTCGCAGTTTGAAATTACGACTTTTTATACCGAAAATATGCAAATTACTGAAAGCGGCCATGGGTCACATTTTGCCCAAACACCCCTGAAGTTTTTAAAATATCCCAAACATCCCAAATTCGGCGCCAGAGCCATATTTTGGAGCCAAATTCTGGTTCTCTGCACGTAATCGCAGTTTATAATTAAGACTTTTTTATGCCGAAAATATGCCAATTACTGAAAGCGGCGATGAGTCACGTTTTGCCCCCTTCCCCCCTGCAATGTTCAATATATCCCAAACATTTTGACGCCTGAGCCATATATTGGAGCTAAATTCTGGCTCTCTGCACGTATTCACAGTTTGAAATTACGACTTTTTATACCGAAAATATGCTAATTACTGACAGCAGTGATGGGTCACATTTTGCCCAATCCCCCCTGCAGTTTTCAAAATATCCTAAACATCCCAAATTTGAAACCTGAGCCATATTTTGGTGGCAAATTCTGGTTCTAAGCTCGTATTCGCAGTTTGAAGTTACAACTTTTTATACAGAAAATATGCAAATTACTGAAAGTGGCGATGGGTCACATTTTGCGCTAACCCCCTTGCAGTTTTCAAAATATCCCAAACATTCCAAACTCGACACCTGAGCCATATTTTGGAGCCAAGTTCTGGCTAACTGCACGTATTCGCAGTTTGAAATTACGACTTTTTATACCGAAAATATGCCAATTATTGAAAGCGGTCACGGCTATGGTACCTGCAACAGGTCCTATGAGAGAGAACTCTATCAACATCAGAGGCCCGAGACTGTTCAACTCGCTTCCGCTACACATAAGAGGCATAACTGGCAATCCCCTCACAGTGTTCAAGAGAGAACTGGATAAGCACCTCCAAAGGATACCTGATCAACCAGGCGGTGACTCATACGTCAGGCTGCGAGCAGCCGCGTCCAACAGCCTGGTTGATCAGTCCCGCAACCAGGAGGCCCGGTCGACGACCGGGCGGCGGGGACGCTAAGCCCTGGAAGCACCTCAAGGTAACCCCAAGGTATGGGTCACATTTGGCCCAAACCCCCCTGCAGTTTTCCAAATATCCCAAACATCCCAGATTCGACGCCAGAGCCATATTTTGGAGCCAAATTCTGGCTCTCTGCACGTAATCGCTGTTTATAATTACGACTTTTTTATGCCGAAAATATGCCAATTACAGAAAGCAGATAAAGGTCACATTTTGCCGAAACCCCCGTGCAGTTTTGAAAATATCCCAAACATTCCAAATTCGACGCCTGAGTCATATTTTGGAGCCAAATTCTGGCTGTTGGCACGTATTCGCATTATGAAATTACGATTTTTTATACCGAAAATATGCCAATTACTAAAAGCGGCGATGGGTCTCATTTTGCCCAAACCCCCCCTGCAGTTTTCAAAATATCCTAAACCTTCCAAATTCGACGCCTGAGCCATATTTTGGAGACAAGTTCTAGCTCACTGTACCTATTCGCAGTTTGAAATTACGACTTTTTGTACTGAAAATATGCCAATTATTGAAAGCAGCGATAAGTCACATGTGGCCCAAACCCCCCTGCAGTTTTCAAAATATCCCAAACATCTCAAATTCGACGCCTGAGAAATATTTTGGAGCCAAATTCTGGCTCTCTCCACGTATTCGAATTTTGAAATTACGACTTTTTATTCCGAAAATATGCCAATTACTTAAACCAAATCATTAAGACTGCGAGATATGTATTGCGCTCGACGAAGTAAAATTGCATGAGACTTATTCTGGAAGAATTAAATGTAAAGTAAACAAAAATTAATTAAGTTATATTATAATATAATTTGGTAACGAAATGGAAAGAGTTACAGAGCCACACAAAAAGGTTAAGCCATACAGCTGCTTTTTGTGGGATGGAATTTGAGAATTTGTCTATGAGTGTTATATACAATGTTTTTGATGATGTAACGTTTTCTTCAAATATTTTCTGGGAAACGTATTCCATCCGATTTTTTTGTGTAGTAAATAAAGCCTCCCCCTTTCAAATATTTATACAATAGAGTTAATAAGCATGTTTGTGTATTTTATAGCCAATATATTCTTCTAACTTGTATGTAGATGGAAATGCTATTTCTGGGATTATTGATAGAAAAGTTCCACAAACATATCACTATGTTTAATAACCATAATTCGCATTATGACGCCACAGAATACCCCTCTTCTGATGTGATTCATATTATTCACTTTATATATTTGTTACAAAAATCGCATTTGAAGTTAATACAATATTAATTTCATTATATAATATAACCAATAGTTTCAATAAAGTTATACACCTAAATATGAAAGAACTTCATCCAGAAATTGTTCTAGACCATGCATAAAAATTGCCTATTCGATATTGCTTATATAAATTGGTTAAAAACAAAATAGACATTGAATGGGGCTTATCATCCAAACTTCAACGTTATGTATACGGATGATATGTTAACAACTTCTCATACTCATTAGTTCGATTATATTTTATGACAGCCGACGATACCGTTGGGGAAGAGGGGGACCCCTGGAAGCCTAATGGGCAGAATAAAGTCTATTTAACTACAGAAAATCGACTCTAAATTTCTTTGGAAAATATCAAATAATCTTGAACTTTTCATATTCAGTCATATCTAATGATGACTCCTTAGTAACCAAATCTTCCACTGTTATCTTCCAGGATCTAATCATCAAAGTCCATTTTACTTGATCTAAAACCTATATTTAAAGGAATTAGGTATTCGGGGAGTGGAAGTCATTTTTTCCCACAAAGTAGATACAGTCCAATAACATTCCGTTTCTTTAGTATCCCAAAAATTATTTGTACAAGTCTGTATGCACTTGGCCTGTAAACTATTATCGTATTCGTGTGAAGATAATAATAAAACTTCGTCTCGAACGATAAAATTAAAAATGTCATCCTTTTCCCCCGTTTGAAGAATCCATGAAGAGTTGAAAATTTTGGGTAAGGAAAAGTATAAACTTGGATTTATTTTTATTTGAATAAGTTATTATGATCAGGTCCAAATAAAAGTATCCATAATTTATCATTGTCATGCCAGCAAATAGTTCACCGTATGAATCTACAATCGATCAAGCATATGGTTCATAGTAGTATGGTCGTTCTTTATCCCAATTATCCAGTTAATTCACATGATAAACTCGGTCAATGTATTGTAAGGTAAAACGACATAATTTTTCATGGCATTCATCCCAATCGCTAAAAACACGATATGTTACTTCAAAACTGAAATAATAGTCATCGTTAAATTCTTTATACAAAAACTATAAATTGGGTTTCATGAATATGATACCTGGACGTTTCCACCTATAGGATTACCACCAATAACACTCGCATTCGTGTTTAATTCTCTTTTGATGCTCATATTTAAAGAATTCAAGAGGATTATATCGCCATGCCTGAAAAGCTATAGGCTCTCTGGTTAATTCCCAATGAATATTGTCACCTACCATATATCTAAAATAGTAATGTAGATTTAAATATCGTTGCATGGATAAGAGTTTCTTTTCTGCAACCCAATTAATTTTGTTACATAACGATGCCGAGGACGACGAAATCGATATTCCATCGACTTTCATCATCTCTCTCAGAGCGTTCTTTTTTCCTCGTCAGATGCTTGTATCGTTTTAAAAAATACAAGGTGATCCTTGGCATAGGATCCATACCCTTTTATATGAGTTTGGCATTCTAATCCATGTTGTAGAATGCTTAAATGGAAATCACAATACAATATACGACTGTCTTCACTGTTAAAGATAAGTTCGGCAAACAAATAATAATATTTACCAGTTTCCTCGTCAATAACCATGACTCCCATTATAACCTGTAATTGCAATGCCACAGGATACCTTTCTTTATTCGTTCCCATCCAAAATTTCATAGAATAAAGGGTTATTGGAATTACATTTTTAAAGCTTTTAAACATTTTCCACCGAAAATACTTTATTAGTGGTGGTATATTTAAATGATTCTCCAAAGAAATATCTGATCTATCGACATAGTAACGTTCTATATAACGCTCTAAACTATCTTCAGATATATAATCCCAGATACAAATGATTTCCTTAATCTGTTTGATTGTGACATCCTCATATGTTCGTTCAATCAGGCTGCTTCTGTGACTTAATTTTATTTAAATTGCACTGGGCCAAAAAAAATCATAACCTGTTCATCTAATCATCAAAGTCCATTTTACTTCCTATATAAACCTATATTTAAAGGAATTAGGTATTCGAGGAGTGGAATTCATTTTTTCACACAAACTAGATACAGTCCAATAACATTCCGTTTCTTCAGTATCCAAAAAATTATTTGTAATAGCCAGTATGCATTTGGCCTGTAAACTATTAATCAATTGATTTTTATCGGTTGGTTTATTACAGCACATTAGATTTTGTAAATCAAGATGAAGAAGTTATTGATGTGTGTGTGTGTTTTCCAAATGATGGGTCAGGTAACTTTCTGTAAATAAATTTTCTCTCATAGAGACAGAAATATTCTTTCTTGTTAACTTTTTCTTCCACATAGTTCAACCTATGAAAAAGAAATGAATATATTAGATTTATTTCAAATTATGCCGTTTTAGTTTACTCCCAGCAAAATCCTATTAAAAAGCCAAGAGAATTAAATATGCCAAAAATGAAAACTGGTTCGTTTTCAATCAAACTTTTTTTACGAGTTGTATATGAAAAGGGTTTCATCTGGTTCAAGTCTCAGCGACGTAGCATTAATAGGAAGGGAGAAAAAAATATTGAAGTAGGTGTCCAAATTTTTCATAAATGGTCAAAAATTATTATTAAACACATGTGTCAACTGAAATCATGTCTATGACTCTCAGCTGTCATAATATCACATATTAAAAAAAGTAGTTTTATTAAAAAAAAATTAAGTTAAAAAAAATTGATTATTTTTGTTTTTCTTTTTTCAAATTCATTTTTCTTATTTGTTTATTGTACGATTTGTATGAAACTTATACACCTGACGGCACGTAAACCTATCTGTAAGGGTGCCAAGGGGGGCCAGGAAATTGATTGATGTCAACCTCAGCCACAGATGGCAGCACCTTAGACTTTATTTTTTACTTATTTATTTCAATTAACGTAGACGTTCATATAACTCTTTCATTTTTTATTCAACTTACATGAAACTTGCACCTTATATGAAGAAAGTATGTCTCTAAAATCTGTAGTCATTGTTTTTTCCTTAGTTCATTTATTGATTGATTTTATAATAGCAATAAACATTTAAATATTTTTTTTTGGGGGGGAGGACTTTGACTATTTGTAATAGGAAGACTAAACATGTTTTAGAAAATCCCCAACATCAGATCGTTTATTGTATGCTAATGTGTCAGAAAAGTGTCATAGAATGTTTATATCTGAAACGTGTGATTGTATATACACACTTGAAAATGTGTAATATTCATTGAAAAAAAAATTAAATCTCCCTTTCTATTTAGGCTGCAATGCTGAAACTTGGAACAATTGCAGCCCTTTTTCTATACAACTAGTCAAAAAATAACAACTTTTAGTAAACTAATCTATTGGCCCCTAAATTCACTAGAAATTTTGTAGTAAATTCAGTTTAAAAAATTTGTTAGGAGTAAAAGGGTTTTAAAAAGGTTAAACAAAAAGAGAACAATTCCCGTAGCCGGATCTCACCTGGTTCACTCAACTTGTATTGTTTGCCATTGATTGAGTGTTTAGATACCCGTATATTTCATATTCACTCGTATATTCAGGATCAGGAAATCTTGCAGGAAAATATTTTATATGGTTGGAGGTCCAACAAACTATTTTTTGGGGGGAAGGGGGGTTGGCGGTTGTTTACCTAAAGGATGTAATTTCGGCTATCGTCGAGATATAATTTATAGGGACCCCAGCCAAGGTGGACCTGGTTATCTGGTACCCGAATTTTGTCATGAATGGTGGTGTAATTATATATAGTTCGGGTTTTCAGTGATAGTGGTGATAAAAACTGTGATGATATATGTTGTATTAACCCTTCAGCTGCACATGGTGTATGTAGTACAACAGGACCCAATGGTACCATAAGTTAAATTTCTTAAACTTGCTCTAACGTTTTCCATTTTTTTTGTGCATAATCTACTAGGCAAACGAAGCAACGTTATCTAAATGATCACCAACGTAACTTGAAAAAAAAGAAAATTAAGATTTTCAGATCAGTTGCAAAAGTATTAATATCACCATTTGTTCATTAAGCTCTCAGAAAAGTATATGGTCTTCATTTTAATAGTGGGGAAAGATGGTATACTGCAGTTTTAAAAGTTTTCAACATATCCATAAACATAACGTTCAAGCTTGGATGACATACCCCATTATATGTACTTTTTCTTTTTAACCAGTTATAGAAGCATGGGTTCTATGGTCAGTTATTGAGTAGGCTGTTTTATGGCCCTGGTTAAGAAACGGAGATGTTGGTAAAAAATCTGTTTCGTTATGCCCAAAATTAAAAAGAATGAGAACTTCGTCCAGAACTTGTTCAAATTTCTCATCTACTGTAATTATAAGAAAATAATTAAAAGAATCATGGCAATAATAATCATAGTAACAGTAAAGATACATATTGTAAATTTGGAAAAAAAAATAGGTAACACTTTGTCTTCACAACTCTTTTTCTTCTTAGGAAATGATCTATAAAATTTAAAACAGCAGTCCTAGTAATAGTTTTGTATTAAGATATAATTAAATAATGATGCTTTTGTTAATAAATAATTTATTAGAAAAAGGCTTTCTGCCAGAATAAAAACAAATATTAATCTACCAATAATGCCCATTTCCTATATCTTCACCTTCACAAATGTATTTATTCTGTCATTCAGTAACTTATTGTATTGGCTTTAAAAATTTATCATCATCTTATATGGGATTTTCATACTCTTTTCCATAGTCCACTTCTAAGTGATGAGGAAGGTGATTTATCTCTGCATAATGCACCCCATATCGTGGAGAAACTGCGCCGTGAATACAATATAAATACTGGAGGTGATTGTATAAGAAGCATACTAGACATGATGGGGAAGAGAATGAATATATTGGTCGAGAGTAGGTCAAGAAAAAGATGATTCCGAAATAATTGAGTTACTGAGTAATCATTCTTTATATACTTCAAGCATAAAATCGAGAGCATTAAAGAAAAAGAACCGTATATGGTCCTTGATAACAGCTATAGCTATGTTATCTCGTGACACAGAAGAAATTTTACGATTGTTGCAGGTTTTTCTTGGGATGTATCCTTCAACAACTATTATGGATATATTTTGTAGTTTTGTGGTTATTTTCCTATTGTGTTCGAAACTCTGTATTTCTAATGTTCTTCATTACAAGGTACATGCTGCACTCTATCTGATAGAAATTAATATCATTCATCATCAACCCGGGGCAAATATCTTGTGAACAGGCCCTTCTGATCAATCACGTTCCACGTGCTATATGCGTTGAGTATGTTCCCGGAGTGGATATAGCTGGAACAGTTCTGAGGACGGTACGGCGTCATTCAAATTTACGATACGTCATTGTTGATTCGCAGTCACCATCATCATCATCATCCTCATCACCCCTTTTACAATTACCACGAAATGCGGTTCATTCATTGTCTATACGTGATTCTTTTTCTGTTGATGTTTTAGTGCTAATGCCCAATTCTTTGGTCATTGTAGGGGATGATGGTTGGGGAAAGTGGAAAGATATTTCAATAATTACATTTAGAATATTATTATCCAGTGCAAAGAATATGTGTTATGATTAAAAACCTATTATTGTATATTCACTAATGTTAAGTGTGAGGAATCAAGATTTATGCTAGATAATGTATTCTATTATGAAACATCAAAAAAACATAAAAAACTCTTATAGATCAGTTCCTCCTGTAAGTATAAAAATGCATCACCAGGAAGAAAAAAAAAAGAGTTGTGACGAAAAGGTGTTAGCTGTTTTTTCAGATTTCATAGATATGTGTAATTACTGTTATTATAATTATTAATGCAATGATTATTTTTAATGATTTTCTTATAATTACAGTAGATGAGGAATTAGAACAATTTCTGGATGAAGTTCTTTCAGAATACCCTTTGTTTATTAGTTCGATCTATAAAACAGCCTACTCAATACCCAAACATAGAACACATGATTTTATAAATTGGTTAAAAACAAAATGTTCATTTATTGGGGCGTATCATCCTAGATTCAATGTTAATATGTTTTCGGATATGTTAACAATTTCTCTGCTCATTCGCCTTTTTCTCATTCGTTTGATTATGTATTAGATATGGAATTGTTGATAAGGTTACAGCAGTCATTAACAACTTGAAATTCTATGTTTTGGAAAATCCATCTGTTAGCTTTTTGGAAGAAGCAAAAATTAATACAGTTCTTGAGAATAAATTGGCGACATACGATGAACTTAATAGACAATAATACTTCCCAATGTGTATGTTGCAAAAACTTTTTAAAGGGTGAATATTTGGCTTCAAAACATGTAACAAATTCAGTGGGAATGGTTTCAGTAAGAATTACATGTTATAATAGATCGGAATATTTTATACGTGCTCAGTGCACATATATCATATTATATTGGGATGATATATATGATACGGGATTTAATATATTTGAGAATTTTTTTCACTTAGAATATGTGCTCAGTGCACATACATCATACTATATTGGGATGATATATATATGATACGGGATTTAATATATTTGAGAATTTTTTTCACTTACAATTCTGGGTGTCGAATAGACAACATGATTGACAAGAAATAGCTTTCATTACCAAATTTTATTATATTATAATAAAGCTGTAAATTAATTAACTAATTTATTTGTATTTACTATTTACTTTCCATTAAATGATTCCCCTATTTATATCATTATTGCATGCATTGTTAACATGTTCATTTGACATTTATTATGTTTTGTAGCAAAGTGAAAAATCTATACTAGTAATTCCATCTACAGTTATACCTCCACTTATGAATTTAATCCGTTCCCAAAGAGAGGTTTTAATTCGAAAATTCGTAATTCAAAACGAGTTTTCCCTTAAGAAATATTGTAAATAGAATTAATCCGTTCCACACCATCCCCCCCCCCCAAAAAAAAAAATAATATTAACTTAAATGTACATTTTATACCACATACTGCTCTTTTTTTCTAGTTACAATACTTTAAGTATATCTCTTACCTTTTATTGAAGACTCTTGTTGGCATATGGAAGACATAAGGGGAACTTCTCTACTACTGCCTCTACCAACTTACATTCTCTACTACCTCTATTCACAACTATTTTCTTAGGTTTAATCTTAATATTGATTCTCTTGGGACTCATGACGTGATATATATAATAATTACTTTTATTTAAAAAAAACAATGAAATTCTTTGTAAGTGCATTAAGCGGCTACTTGGTCGACGTACAAAGTCGCTCGCTAGTCAAGGTAAAGGTTACAAGTCGAGTCCCATTTTTCGATGATCTTGGGATCATAATTAAAAAAATTCGTAAGTAGGGACTGTCGTAAGTCGTGGTGTCACTGTACTTTAATTACGATTAGTAGTAGGCATCCTTCAATCTCGGGACTCTATGGAGTTGCGCTGTGGTTGTCAATCCTGGTGCAGCGTCTGGTGTGACTGATGAGGCCAATCCGAGAATGGCAGTCCATCCCACAATGAGCACAAACTAAGTCCGATTCTGGTCTTTCTTCCTGGCTACCGGCAATCATTCTTTGTCTCTTTGCCTCCGATTTCTTGGCAAGTTACTCCTCGAACTTGAAGAGACCTCTTTGAACAGAGTGCCCCCAGGCTGAACGGTCTACGACCAGTGCTTCCCAAGTAGCAAGATCGACGTCCATGGCTTTCAGATCCCTCTTGCATACGTCTTTGTGTCGTATCTTGAGTTTGCCTGTTGGACACTTTCCCTGCGTCAGCTTTCCATACAGGAGATCCTTGGGGATCCTGCCGTCGCCCATTTGTACCACGTGCCCGAGCCAGCGCATTCGTCTCTGTTTCAGCATTGTGTACATGCTGGTGATTCTTGCTCTCCCCAGGACGTTGTTCTTTGTCACCTTGTCCTGCCAGGTGATGTCCAAGATGTGACGAAGGCAGCGCATGTGGTAGGCATTCAGCTGTCGTTCCTGATGGGCGCGGAGTGTTCAAGACTTGCTGCCATAAAGAAGAGTGCTCAGGAAACAGGCTCTGTATATCTGGATCTTTTTATACTCAGTTAGCCTATTGTTGGCCCACACTCTCTTTGTCAGTCTGGACATAGTAGTAGCCTTAACAATGCGTTTGTTTAGCTTCGTATCAAGAGAGAGGGAGTCAGAGATTGTGAAGCCCAGGTACACGAAGTCGTGAACGACTTCCAGTTTGGAATTGGAGATGATGCTGTCAGGTGGGAAATCCACTCCTTGTCCCATGCCCTGTATTTTCTTCAGGCTGATGGTGAGTCTGAAACCCTGAAAGGCCTCGCTGCAGCGGGTCATGAGCCATTGGAAGTCTTCAGCTGAATGGGCAGTGACTGCTGCGTCGTCAGAAAAAAGGAAGTCGTGCAGACTCCTCTGCTGAACCTTCGTCTTGGCTATCAGCCTGGAGAGGTTAAAGAGCTTTCCATCCAACCTGGTCCGGAGGTAGATGCCTTCCGTGGCAGATCCGAAGGCGTGCCGCAGCATAGCTGTGAAGAAAATCCCGAATAGGGTTGGAGCCAGTACGCAGCCCTGCTTTACTCCACTTCAGATGTCAAAGGCGTCTGATGTTAAGCCATCAAAGACCACGGTGTCGACCAGACCACACACTAGAAGTTGAAGGAACGACGACGTTTCGGTCCGTCCTGGACCATTCTCAAGTCGATTGTCCTTCATGTTCTCATGAAAAATCTGATGATGCTGAGGAGCCTGGGTGGGCATCCGATCTTAGGGAGGATCTTGAACAGGCCATCCCTGCTGACGAGGTCGAAGTCCTTCATCAGATCTATGAAAACTACGAAGAGTGGCTGCTTCTGTTCCCTGCATTTCTCCTGCAGTTGTCTGAGGGAAAAGACCATGTCGATGGTGGACCTGCCAGCTCTGAATCCGTAATGTGATTCTGGAAAGACTCTCTCTGCAAGTACGTGGAGCCTCTTCAATGTGACTCGAGCAAACAACCATCCGACAAAACTTAGGAGGGAGATTCCACGGTAATTGTTGCAGTCGCCCCTGTCACTTTTATTCTTATACAGCGTGATGATGTTGGCGTCCCTCATGTCTTGTGGCACCTCTCCTTCCCAGCAGAGGCAGAGAATTTCATGCAGCTCCATGAGCAGGCTACCTCTGCAGCACTTCAAGGTCTCAGCATGAATACCGTCTTTTCCAAGAGCTTTACCAGAAGTAAGGGAGTCTAGGACCACGCTGAGTTCTTCGAGAGTCGGTTCGCTATCAAGCTCCATTAACACAGACAGGCACTCAATGGCGCTCAAGGCGTCTTCGGTGACCACATTCTCCCTGGCATATAGCTTAGAGTAGTGTTCGACCCAACGCTTCAGCTGCAGTGTCTGGTCCTAAATCATCTAGCCTGTGGCAGATTTCAGGGGAGCGGTCTTCTTTTGGATTGGACCGAGGGCCTGCTTGATTCCGTCATACATTCCCCTTACATTGCCTGTATCCGCTGCAGTCTGTATCTGGGAGCAGAGCTAGAGCCAATAGTTGTTGGCACATCGCCTGGTACTCTGCTGCACTTTGCAGTGGATCTGAAAGTTGCGCTGACTTGGGCAGGTTTTGTAGGCTGCCAAGGTGTTTCTCTTTTCTTCTAAGACAGGTGTCATTTTTTCTGAGTGAGCTTCGGACCAGTCTGCTGACCTGCACCTGCTGGTCTTCTTGCCAAAGGTGGACATGGCAGCATTGAACACAGGGGTCTCTGAAGTGCTCCCATCTTTTACAGGCGGTGACCCCGGCTGGGCCAGGGAAAGATTCCTCGAGCACACGTGCAAAATCTTCCACCTTGTCCTGATTGCCGGTCTTGGTGGTGTCGATGCAAGGTCTGCCCTCTTTTTTTCGAGTACTTACCTAGTTGTACTTTCCTATTTGTGCTTGCGGGGGTTGAACTTTGGCTCTTTGGTCCTGCCTCTCAACTGTCAATCAACTGGTGTACAGATTCCTGAGCCTACTAGGCTCTACCATATCTACATTTGACACTGTGTACCCAGCAAACAATTTAAGGTTGCCACAACATATCTGGAAAGTATTTGAAAGGATTGGAAACGTTTGTTTTATCGTATCAAATACGATATTGTGTGTAGACTTAAATAGGTTTCCAAAACTTAAAACCAAAACCTACGTATCTAACACTAATTTGAGATGTTGTGGCAACTTTACAATCCTAACATGAATCATTCATAATCCATTCATATACCAATATGAATCTCTTGTGAAAGGTTTGAGCCTACTCTGAACCCTTTTCACATCTTTGTGTTTAAAGTTAAATTTCTTGAAATTAAATTATATTATTTTATATTATATTATTATTTTTATTATATTTTATTTTATATTGTATTATTATTTTTGTTATATTTTATTTTATATTATATTATTATTTTCAATTTAAATATTAAAACCAATTTAAGAGTAAAAAAAATCAAATAATTTATATTTCTTTTATTATTTACTAACAAATCAGCAAAAATACAAAAACATATGACCTATATAATTATATATATAATATGTATACATATAAATAATATATATATATATATATATATATATATATATATATATATATATATATATATATATATATAAATATATATATATATATATATATGTATATATATTTATTTATTATATATATATACATATATACACACAGACACATATATATAGATTCTATATAGACATTAGAGAAGATTCAGCAGTATGCCACCAGGCTCGCCACCATTTTCAGTATTCGTCATATCCAAGTCTGTTGTGTGATGCACATGTCTTCTTGCTTCACCACCCTGTAATGAAATATTGTTTGTTACTAATTGTTTTCAATAATACATAAATTATTTTATTATATAATATTTAATTTATTAATTAAAAACCCTTTCCATATTATAGAAACAAACTAAAACAAGAATCTATATAAAACAATATTATATCCTGCATTATTCCAGCCCATTATTAGAGATAGTAGCCACCTTTTATTTTGGTTTTCTTTCATTATTAGTGCTCAGAAAATTAAATATATCTATATATTTAGTCAAAATCAGTTACATTATTTTATCTTATTCATAGCATAAATGTTCTCAAAGATTACTAAAAAGAGATTGAATTAGACTACAGCAAATTGGCAAACTTTACCTTGTATCTGTTTCCACCGAGTTTGTTTGGGCCGTTCTTCAACATATCAGCAAAACTTGTCTCGACATCTCTTTCAGTTGCATTAGTGTGGGTGTTGATACAGGCTTCTGGAAATATATAAGATTTAATTAATATATATAATTATAATTCACTTTGTTGGGAGACAAGAAGCCACAGAGTAATAATACATTGTTGGCGTTTATTGAGGTGTTCCCCTGTTCTCCAGTCTTCCTCCGTCCCCTCGTCCTTCCCACCATTCCCCATTCCACAGTCCTTTCGTCCTTCCCACTTCCCCATCCCCACATCCTTCCCACTTCCCTGTCCCATCGTCCTCCTTACCATTTTCCCCTCCCCTGTCCCTTCTTCCTCCCCCACCATCTCCCATTCACCTGTCCCTTTGTCCTCCCCAGCATTCTCCATTTCCCTGTCCCCACCATCCCCAACTCCCCAGTCCCCTCGTCCTCCCCACCATTACCCTCTCCTCTGTCCCCTCGTCTTCCCCACCATCCCCCCCTCTCGTCCTCCCCACCATTCCAAACTACCTCATCCGATGCATTCTATAATGGTCTGATGCTTCCATCAGAAAATTGGGAACATCAAATGATCTGATATTCCCATCACTGAAAAATAAGAACAGCTAAAAAAATTAATTGAAAAAAATAAAAAATAAACTATACTCATGAAATGAACAGTATGGTAAACAACACAGCTCAATTTCAATGCAATGTCACACAAAATTATTAAATCGAAATGAAAATAAATTGAAATCTATGAAAATTCAAATTATCAATGCAATCGGAAATATTGAAATAATATCGCAACATAATATAGTGTGGGTTGCTCTTACGTGCAACAGACGGTGCTGTTTTTCAAAAAAGGCATGGTTTTACCTGTCACAAGTGTGGCATCTATACTTATACTCACGAAATGAACGGTATGGTAAACAACATAGCTCAATTGCAATGCAATGTCACAATAACATTTAATAACAATAATAACAATAACATTTAAATATACTTTAAGATTTAATCTAGAAGAAAATAAGGACATTGAAATGGTTCATGAACTCGATTTCAATAAAGGACACTATGGGGAACTTTGAAAAACAGTTAATGAGTATAATTAGACAGACTTGTTGCTAGGCAGAGGAGTAAATAATGAGATATATGGCAAATTTTGCAAAATATACAATGAAGGCACACAAACATTCATACCCAAACAAAGCAAAATGCTAGGTAAGAACAAAGCAGTTGGCCCGTAGGGGAAAGGAGATACCCACAAGACTGGAATACAAGTCATTAACAAGCACACAAGTACTACACCACACAACAACCGCACTACTACCAGAACTGGGCGAATCACTACCAAAACAACACACACAAAATGGAAATAACCAATCACAGGTCAGAGTACTGAGATTTTGTGACAAATTCTCGTTCAATCAGCAGATAACAAAACGGACTAGGAACGAGAACACACTCGACCTCATATTCACGAACAATGATGAGCTAATCAGAGACATTACTGTCTCAGACACTACGTACTTGGACCACAAGCTCATTGAAGTGCAAACTAACATCAATAACGGTAGTAGGCCCAAGAGAAACAACAAGCGAGAAGGGCTATTCAATATATTCAATTTTAATAATAAAAGGATAGACTGGGAGAAAATAAACAGGGAACTTACAAACATTCACTGGGAAAATGTTCTAGGTAATAAAAATCCTACACAAGGAAAAGCAAAAACCACTGGATTGTATTGGACCTATTCGTACTAGTGAAGGTTCATATACTGAGGATGACAAAGAAATTAGTGAAATCCTAAAAAAAGCAGTATAAGGACATGTTTAGCACTCCGATACAAAGCATGAGAGTGGAGGATCCGGACAACTTCTTTATGGGTGATATCCAAACCCCTGTAAATATAACTGATATCAACACGAGTGTGACAGATTTTGAAAGAGAAATTGACAATGTGCCCATGCATTCAGCCCCGGGTCCAGACTCATGGAATTCAATATTTATAAATAAATGCAAAGTGCCAGTAGCACAGGCACTCAGTATAGTGTGGAGGAAGAGCTTGGACACGGGGGAGATACCAGAGGCTCTTAAAGCAGCAGACATAGCTCCTCTACACAAGGGAGGTAGTAAAGCATTGGCAAAGAATTATAGACCAGTTGCACTAACATCCCACATAATAAAATTATTTGAGAGTGATCAGGAGTCAGGTTACTAGTTTTATAGAGACCAATGACCTCCACAATCCAGGCCAACATGGATTTAGAGCAGGAAGATATTGAAATATCTTACAGCTATCTCTCATGTCCTCTACTTGTACAGTACAGCTACTTGACCATTACGACAAAATCACTGAGATATGAGATAATGATGATACTAACCTCATCTACTCAGACTCCAACCCACTCATATTAAATAATGATGTAAACAATAAATTAAAAAAAAATTCACTTATTAATGTCAACCAACAAACTCACACTAAACATAGAAAGGACCTACAACATCTTACTTGGGAGCAAATCAACAAATGCAATTCATCTACAGTTAGACAATGTTAACATCAGAAATAAAAAAGATGGTAAGTTCCTTGGTCTATACTTAGATCTGCCCGAAACGCTATGAGTGCTAGTTGCTTTACAAGAATGTATAACTTCAAGTCACTGTACTCTCCCCCAATGTACCTTCTTGTATATAAAGAAAAAATAAATAAATAAACACATAATAAATCAATACTTACTAAATTTTGTCTATTATGTAGCAAAGAAGCAGGTCTACGGAAGGCTTTTCTGTTGAGTTCGAAGCCCAGATTACTCGTGGTCTCTGAAATAAGTTAAGATTATAAGTATAAAATTTATAAAACCAAATAATAAATCCGGTATTGCTCAATTTCAGATGCAGACGTACTGAATGATATATCAGACTGTCAGCATGGTATTCGATCTGGAAGGTCCAGTGTAACGAATTTACTCAGTTTCTATGATCGAGCCACAGAGATCTATAAAGAATTCTGATCAAGAAAGAGATCTAGGGGTGGTTTTAGATAGAAAAATATAACCTGAGGATCATATTAAGAACATTGTGCGAGGGGCCTATGCTACACTTTCTAACTTTAGAATTGCTTTTAAATACATAGGTCAAAAAGTTTTAAAAGTTCCAGAAGAGCAGCCCAGTGTGTCCCCAAAGAAAGCTCTCCCAGAAAAATGGATTAATAATAAAGTGACTTTGCAAAGGAAGAATTTGAGTTAAAACTAACGTAGAAATATGACCAAACCTAACCTACCCTGATAATTTTGGCAAACCCAATAGCTGATAGTACATGATAGATTTTAGAGCGGGAAGATCATGACTCTCACAGTTACTTGACTTCTATGACAAACCATGAAAATTACCTCTGCTGAAGAAATTGAAAAACTGCGATAAATAAAGTTAATAAAGTTTTTAACTGGGCAGGAGAAAATAACATGATGTATGTTTAACAGTGATAATTTCCAAATACTAAGGTGCAGTCAAAATAAAGAAATCAAACATTATACAGGCAACCTAGTTTAGATCCAAACTAAACCTCTTATCAAGTATCTATGGCAATCATCACTTTAATGATCAAAATTGCAGATTTTATACTATAAACATCAGATGTCCAGAGTTGTTCAACATCCTCCCAGCGAGTATAAGAAATATTGCCGGAACAACCATGGACATCTTCAAGAGAAAACTAGATTGTTTTCTAAATTAAATGCCGGACCAACTGGGCTCACGGACCAACCGGGCCAACTTAAATTTATCTGTTGATTAACCCTTGTGTTGCTCAGGGCTAATTAGCATTTGTCACCCACAGGTGCATACCAAAAAAAAAAAAATTATTTTTTCTTCTTAATCTGTTAATTTGTGTTCTCTGTTCATGGGAAAAATAATAAAAAAATCGTGAGTCTAGTGAGTCCAGACAGTAAATCGTGGTTACACAGTCAGCAGACCATGCTACCTCCCTCCCCACCAAGATTACTCCTCCCACTATAGCGCTAATTATCACAACAATCCTGCTATTATCAGAATCCTGGTAATTTTTACAGTCAGGGGTCTTCTGTAATAATATCAAAGCTAAATAATAGCATGAACATGTATATTATGGCACTTTTAGGCGATGCTGTGGTCACAAGCTGAACAGCAGTGCTGTGAGCTCATGCTGCATGTGTCAGGCTTGGTGGCTCACTCAATACTGAGACCCTCACACCCGGGAATTTGGCCCACGATTTAAAAAAAGGCGTCTGTTTACAAGAGCCCTGATGAAGGTGAGGTGAACCCCGTGTATCCGCAGGCCGTTTAAATCTTGCGTAGTACTCCAATACATCATATGAAGGGATACACAATTTATAGCAAGTCACTCAACCCATCATATGATTGCGCAACTTAAGGGTTAAGGACCTGCCCAAAGCCATATGGGTGTTAATTGCTTTACAAGAATTTAAAAATATTAATGCTATGTACTCTCATAAACCTAATGTACCATCTTGTGTGTGTGTGTGTGTGTGTGAGTGTGTGTGTGTGTGTGTGTGTACTCACCTATATACTCACCTATATGTGCTTGCAGGATCGAGCATTGACTCTTGGATCCCGCCTTTCTAGCTATCGGTTGTTTACAGCAATGACTCCTGTCCCATTTCCCTATCATACCTAGTTTTAAAAGTATGAATAGTATTTGCTTCCACAACCTGTTCCCCAAGTGCATTCCATTTTTCTACTACTCTCACGCTAAAAGAAAACTTCCTAACATCTCTGTGACTCATCTGAGTTTCCAGTTTCCACCCATGTCCCCTCGTTCTGTTATTATTACGTGTGAACATTTCATCTATTTCCACTTTGTCAATTCCCCTGAGTATTTTATATGTCCCTATCATATCTCCTCTCTCCCTTCTTTTCTCTAGTGTCGTAAGGTTCAGTTCCTTCAGCCGCTCTTCATATCCCATCCCTCGTAGCTCTGGGACAAGCCTCGTCGCAAACCTCTGAACCTTCTCCAGTTTCTTTATGTGTTTCTTCAGGTGGGGGCTCCATGATGGCGCGGCATACTCTAAGACGGGTCTCACGTAGGCAGTGTAAAGCGCCCTAAAAGCTTCCTCATTTAGGTTTCTGAATGAAGTTCTAATTTTCGCCAGTGTAGAGTACGCTGCTGTCGTTATCCTATTTATATGTGCCTTAGGAGTTAGATTAGGTGTCACATCCACTCCCAGGTCTCTTTCTCGAATCGTTACAGGTAGGCTGTTCCCCTTCATTGTGTACTGTCCCTTTGGTCTCCTGTCACCTGATCCCATTTCCATAACTT
Organism: Procambarus clarkii; assembly: GCF_040958095.1. Taxonomy (NCBI): domain Eukaryota; kingdom Metazoa; phylum Arthropoda; class Malacostraca; order Decapoda; family Cambaridae; genus Procambarus; species Procambarus clarkii. The sequence goes on from NC_091175.1 coordinate 23,164,660, forward strand.
TACATTTACTTGTGTTAAACTCCAGTAGCCATTTCCCTGACCATCTCTGCAGCCTGTTTAAGTCCTCTTGGAGGATCCTACAATCCTCGTCTGTCACAACTCTTCTCATTAATTTTGCGTCATCTGCAAACATTGACATGTATGATTCCACTCCTGTAAACATATCATTTACGTAAATTAGAAAGAGGATTGGTCCCAGCACCGATCCTTGAGGTACTCCACTTGTTACTGTTCGCCAGTCCGACTTTTCGCCCCTTACCATTACCCTCTGGCTCCTTCCTGTTAGGTAGTTCTTCACCCATACTAGGGCCTTTCCGCTTACTCCTGCCTGCCTCTCAAGTTTGTATAGCAGTCTCATGTGCGGTACCGTATCAAAGGCCTTTTGGCAGTCAAGAAATATGCAGTCTGCCCAGCCTTCTCTGTCCTGCCTTATCCTTGTTACTTTATCATAGAATTCTAAAAGGTTTGTTAGGCATGATTTCCCTGTCCAGAACCCATGTTGGTGCTTGTTTACAAACCCAATGCTCTCCAGGTGCTCAACAAGTCTTAGCCTAATTATTCTTTCAAGTATTTTGCAGGGGATGCTTGTCAGTGATACGGGTCTGTAGTTAAGTGCCTCCTCCCTATCACCCTTTTTGAAAATCGGTACGACATTTGCCTCCTTCCAGCAACTGGGCAATTCTCCCGACATAAGTGACTCATTAAAGATCATTGCCAGAGGCACGCTGAGAGCCTGCGCTGCCTCTTTGAGTATCCACGGTGATACTTTGTCTGGTCCAACAGCTTTATTTGCATCCAGTGTTGTCAACTGTTTCATTACATCCTCTGCTGTCACCTCTATATCCGATAGTCTTTCATCTTGGGTAATCTATTCTAACAATGGGAGCTGCTCAGGCTCGGTTGTGAACACTCCATGGAATTTTGCATTCAGTACCTCGCAGATTTCCTTGTCGCTTTCTGTATATGCCCCTTCTGTTTTCCTCAGTCTTGTCACTTGGTCATTTACCGACATCTTCCTTCTTATATGGCTATGTAGTAATTTTGGTTGCTTTTTCGCTTTGACTGCAATATCGTTCTCATAATTCCTTTCCGACACTCGTCTTATGTTAATGTAATCATTCCTAGCTCTGTTACATCTAATCCTGTTGTCCTCTGTCCTTTGTCTTCTGTACTTCCTCCACTCCCTCCTGCTTCTCACCTTTGCTTCCTGACACTGTCTATTAAACCATGGGTTATTATATTCCCTCCTGCTTTTTTCCTTTATTGTTGGAATAAATCTATCTTCAGCCTCCTTGCATTTCAATATGACTTGGTTCATCATACCTTGCACTGTTTTTCCTCTTAGTTCTTCCTCCCACTGCACTTCTCCCAGGTAGTCCCTTATCCTTCTGTAGTCCCCTTTTCTGTAATCAAGTCTCCTTTCCCGGACCTCTTGTCCTTTGGTCACAATTTTAAGCTCCATCATGTAGTCAAAGACTAGGACACAATGGTCACTAGCTCCTAGTGGTATTTCATGTTCCAACTGCTCGATGTCTTCTACATTCTGAGTGATAATGAGATCTAATAGGCTGGGCGTATCCCCTCCTCTTTCCCTAGTATCTTCTTTCACATGCTGTGTTAGGAAATTCCTGTCAATAACGTCTACCAGCTTCGCTCCCCAGGTCTCCTCCCCGCCATGGGGATTCCTCGTTTCCCAATTTATCTCTCCGTGATTTAGGTCCCCCATGACCAGCAGCTTCGCTCTCATTCTATGCGCTAAAGTTGCTGCCCTCTGCAGTTCATCCATACATGTCTTGTTGCTGTCCTCGTACTCCTGCCTGGGCCTTCTACTCTTTGGTGGGGGATTGTAGAGTATCAAGATTACAATCTTCTTCCCATCCACTGTCAGAGTTCCATGTATGAAGCTTGTGCTTTCATTGGTACCCGGATTTTCCAGCTCATCAAACTTCCATTTCCGCTTTATTAGTAGTGTCACTCCTCCTCCCTGTCTCTGGGAGTGTGTGTGTGTGTGTGTGTGTGTGTGTGTACTCACCTAATTGTACTCACCTAATTGTGCTTGCGGGGGTTGAGCTTTGGCTCTTTGGTCCCGCCTCTCAACTGTCAATCAACTGGTGTACAGATTCTGTGTGTGTGTGTGTGTGTGTGTGTGTGTGTGTGTGTGTGTGTGTGTGAGTGTGTGTGTGTGTGTGTGTGTGTGTGTGTGTGTGTGTGTGTGTGTGTGTGTGTGTGTGTGTGTGTGTGTGTGTGTGTGTGTGTGTGTGTGTGTGTGTGTGTGTGTGTGTGTGTGTGTGTGTGTGTGTGTATGCATGTATGTGTGTGTGTATATATATATATATATATATATATATATATATATATATATATATATATATATATATATATATATATATATATATATATATATATATATATATATATATTTAGGGGTACCACCACTGGTTTAGTTAAAGGGACCCACATCCTCGAAGAAGAAAATAAATAGTGTTCAGAGAAGACCTTGTGGATTCTCACTGAATACTTTAATCTTTTCCTCTCCTACCACCCCTATTATTTTTTTATTTATTTTTTTATTTGATTTTATTGCAATGCTACAGTTTACAGAAAACACACACTTATACAACAATATACCAATCAGTGTTCGAAGACCTCGTCCAGCTCCTCGGGGGTCGGGTGCGTACCCAAGATACAGCACGCATTTCCCCTCTGAACAGCGACACTGAGGCGCTGAAACATAAAACTGGCCGCTCTTGGGTCTCTAGTCTTCCTAATGAGTTCCTCGCCCAGCTCCTTCAGGAACTTAAGTGCACATTTACCCCAGGCGCCAGAGTCTCAGAGCCTATTGGCACGAACCTGTAACAACGTTCTAGGTCCCTGTACTTGTTAGTTTTCTGGGTCTCCCTGAAGGTGGCCGCCCCGCCTCCCTCAGCTGCGCTGTAAGGTAGATAGGTATCAGCCAATGTGGATGCACACGTGTAGTCCCACACGACCTGTTTACCTTCCCTCCACGGCTGCAGGGTGACTCCATCTGGGCGTTTTTGGCTGTTGTCAGGTCTGCACAACTGAGGTTCCCTTTGTGCTGGGCATCCAGCTGAAGCCAAACTTCTCTTGATGATGTCATTGACTGCTTCATGTCTGGCAATCTTTCCCTGTGTCTTTCGACAGATGAGACCATGGCTGCCGTATTGGTCTGCCCGTGCATGGCCGCAAATACACCGGTGCTCGGTGGAGATAGGGGCGGCAAGGCGCAGAGCAACACCAATACTTAGGGTCCGATGGTCCAGGCGGGTGCCCAAGGCGGAATTAGGGACTGCCAACAGGAAGTCCCCGGCATGGGGAGCTTGCACAGCTAGAAGACGCGCTTTGTCCTTCCTGGAAGCTGCCTCCAGCAATGATGTGGCGATGTTCTCCACTATGGGGCTATCCCATTTGGACTGTTTGCAGTCATTTGGAAAAGTCGGTCGAGGATGAGAGTTGACGAGAGTGTCCCACTGACCGGCTCCTTCCGCGAATTTGGGATCATGAATCCCAATGGAGTCTCTTAGGTGTTCCGGTAATATTTCCTTGACTAATTCACCTGTTGCACTGGTCGAAGATAAGAATGCTGGCAATGCTAACTGTGTCGCCTTGCGAATACCTATTCCCCCGAGTCTAACTGGGAGCGTTGCTTGGTGCCATTGGTCATCTTGCAGGGAGAGGTTTAACACTTTCACGGTTATTGACCTTAGGAGTGTGTCATATTCTGTTAATTTTGGGCTGTCGAAGGAAGGAGCACACCTTAGGAAATAGGTCAGTCTGGGCAAAGCCAGGCACCTTGTGAGAAGGTACAAAGCATCGTGGGCGTCCAAAGCCCCTATTCTTCCCTCCATCCTCCTCAGGTCGTTCAGCTTTTCTTCGAGGACTACCTCAATGGCCCTCGAGCCCAGAGGTGCCCCTAGCAGCACACTGTCGGTGGGAGCGATCACTTGGGCTCCTGGCAATATGGTTCGCACTGCATCTATGGTTGGTTGGCTAGATGAGATGATTTCACACTTTAATGGGTTTAGATATATATATATATATATATTACTAAATATGACCGAAAAAGTAAGATTAATAATTCTAACACGAATTTTCTCGATCTTTCGTACATTTCTTTTCACTGTTGGTGGTAATTCAAAAATCAATTCTCCAAAATTCATTTTTATTTCTAGTCTGACGCGACACTTGAGCGCGTTTCATAAAACTTATTACATTTTCAAAGACTTTAGTTTACACATACACAACTGAATAGAACTTACACATCTCTGATTTGTATATATCTACATTTGAGTGAGGTGGATGGGGTGAGGTGGCATTAATAGGGTATTAATTTCATCAACACAAGACAGAACACGAAATAATGGGTATTGAATGGAAGTGATTGTAGAAAGCCTATTGGTCCATATTTCTTGATGCTTCTATATTGGAGCGGAGTCTTGAGGTGGGTAGAATATAGTTGTGCATTAATTGGCTGTTGATTGCTGGTGTTGACTTTTTAATGTGTAGTGCCTCGCAAACGTCAAGCCGCCTGCTTTCGCTGTATCTATCGATGATTTCTGTGTTGTTTACTAGGATTTCTCTGGCGATGGTTTGGTTGTGGGAAGAGATTATATGTTCCTTAATGGAGCCCTGTTGCTTATGCATCGTTAAACGCCTAGAAAGAGATGTTGTTGTCTTGCCTATATACTGGGTTTTTTGGAGCTTACAGTCCCCAAGAGGGCATTTGAAGGCATAGACGACGTTGGTCTCTTTTAAAGAGTTTTGCTTTGTGTCTGGAGAGTTTCTCATGAGTAGGCTGGCCGTTTTTCTGGTTTTATAGTAAATCGTCAGTTGTATCCTCTGATTTTTGTAATCTGTTCCCAGAGACGGGTTGCAACTCGAAAATTCATAGTTCGAAACGAATTTCCCATAAGAAATAATGTAAATAGAATTAATCCATTCCACACCATCCCCCCCAAAAAAAAATATTAGCTTAAATATACAGTTTATACCAAATACCACTGTTTCTTGTTCTAGTTACAAATACAGTTTGTATATCTCATAACATTTATTGAGGACTCTTATTGGCATATGGAAGACATACGGGACCTTCTCTACTACTGTCTCAACCAACTAACATTCTCTATTGCCTCTATTCACAACTATTTTCTTAGGTTGAAACTTAATATAGATTTTCTTGCAGCTCATGACGTGATAGATATAATAATTACTTTTATGTTAAGAACAAAAAAAAACAAAAAAAGCACAAAAACAATGAAATTCCTTATAAGTGCATTAGGCGGCTTTTTGGTTGATGCACAAAGTCGCTCGCTAGTAGAGGTAAAGGTTACAAGTCGAGTCAAATTTTTCGACGAACTTGGGATCGTAATTCGAAAAATTCGTAGTTAGGGACTGTCGTAAGTCAAGGTGTCACTGTACTAGAATTATGATTACTGCTCGGCGATAAGTGACACTGTGGAAATTTTAATTACCTGTTGATGTAGACTTCTTTAACAATTGGTCGCGTACCCATTCAGACTGATTTTTTTTAGCATATGATGATAAGTTTTTTGCTTGCATCATTTATCACACTTCCGATCCCTAAGCTTCTCAATAACCAGGGTAGACAACATGTTCCTAACGATTGTTTTACTTTGTATAACTTAATGAATGTTAGTAGGAGTACGGCTGATACATTTGTATATATATAACTTTGGAACTGCAAAATGAAATTAATGTATTAATAATATAAAATAATAAATAATGATATTCCTCAATTTCACGGTAAATAATAGAATGAATGTAGTTAGCTTCCATTGAGCTGCTTTGTATATTGTCTTTTTGAATTATAAAATAAAATATCCAAGTTTTTTGTTTGTTTTTACAATCATCTCTAATAATTACACATTAATCCTGTTAATCTCTTCATATTTAATATAATCTGTGTGATTGTGATATATTTATTTATTTATATATAGAACATGAATTATATTATATATGTATTTTTTTTATTTAAAACATTGGTTCTTAACCACACTAACATCATTTAAGTCAGAAGTACATTGTAGTACAATAAAATTTTAAATCACAAACTCGTTGATTAGCCTTTGCCTTGTATACTATTCAACCCTCTCTAACTTTCTCATCTACCAACTTCCAAACTATAAAAACATGTTAATGACAGTAATTATACATATCTAAGAGATCTGAGAAAACAACTAACACTATTTCGTCACAACTCTTTTTTTTTCTTCTTTGTGATGCGTTTCTATACTTACAGGAGGAACTGATCAATAATATTTGTTTATGTTTCTTTGATGTTTCATAATGGAGTATATTACCCAGCATAAATCTCGATTCTTCATACTTAACGTTAGTGGATTTACAATGGTTATTGAATTGTAACAGCAGTGATTCTCGTTTTCATTGGATAACACGTTTCTAAATGTGATTATTGAAATCTCTTTCCTGTTTTCCCGACCATCCCCTTCACTGACCATAGAATCTAGCTTAAGCACCAAAACATCAAAAGAAAAAGAATCACTATAGACAATGAACGAACAGCATTTACAATGTGTAGCAAATCTAAAACTGTAAGGAGAGAAATGATATGTTGAACTAGTACCCATCATGGTGGCCTGAGAGGTGTTACTTAAACCAACATTTGAGAACACACAGACTTTTTACATACACTGTGTGTGAATCAACCAGCATTCATCTAACTACTCATAATTTCTATGAATTTGGAAGGTAATGACATCTTTAATGATAACGTTCAAACTATCTTGGTAGGTAGGACGTCTGGATGAAAGAGTTTTTGCCCACATGCATACTCTAATGCGGTGGTGGTGACGGATGTCAGGTGGTCTCAACGCGATCTATAACAGACGGCATTATGAAATATTTCCATAACTTTAACTATTTGATAATCAATATTGCTTATCCCTCTATAGATGTTAGCATGACATGTTATATCTTAAATGTACTCAATTCTTTAACTTCATCTTATCATTAGGTATAGAATTTTCTATGTGTAACCCAGAGATCAATCAGGTAAAAAAATTATGTGCGAGGTATTGAAAGAAGAAAAACTTGTTTTTGTAAGAGAATTTTATGTTGCATTGCATGATATTTTGTTGTAAATATCATCATATTTTATTCAAAACTAAATGTTTAGTATAGCATTGTCAGTTTTGTTGCACTAATGTAACTTGTTCACATGTCAAAAACAGTGGTGATATATGTATTTTGAATGTGTAGGACACAAAATACTGTGCAGTATTTTATAGGTGAACAGCAACAGAAATCGGGTGTTGAAATATTCTTTAGAAAAAAACAGAGAAGAGAGGATGTTTACTCAAATAAAGGCAATACAGAATAAATTATTAGAAAATAAAAACACTTAAAAAGTCTTCAAATATTTTTTACTGAATTTATTCTTTTACAAATTTGGTTATTATTATTATAATATATAAATCTAAAGTTGGTAGCATCACTGTAATGTAATGCCTATGAAGGAATTCAAACCAATCAAATCCCATATTTTTTAAATTAGGAAGGGAGCCTAAGTGCTTAGAATCTCGCCGATGGTAGATTTTTGGTGAAACTTAACCAGTTCAGTCATAATTTTCTGCATTTCAGAGTTATATACTTCTTCCGTAAGTTGCAAGACAACATTTTGTAAATGATCCACACTATCTTGAAGCCTTGCCAATTTAGTTAGCACCATAATAACAGTCATATGGGTTGTTAATTCATATTGGGGATATTTACCCAAATCTATTGAAGGTTTCGGTAATATATCGTTTGTTTCCAGGTAATCAAGGCCATCAAAAAAATTTGTAACGTATTGGTCTTTCGGTCGGTATTCATCGTAAAGATCCATAATACGTGGAGAATAATTAAATTCTTGCAATCCAATGGGCTACCACCTCTCGTCATTACATGATGCCAATATTTATTTGCTAGCTAGGAGCTCATCATTTGAATGAAAGGTTATTAAAATACTTTTAAGTTTAGCAGCATTATATTCTTTTCTGATGAATAAAATATAGTTGATCATTTCACTCACTGACGACGTCATTATACTTATACTAGTTTTTGGTAAATGAATGGACAGTTAAGTGAAATTCTAATTTTTCATTACTTTTATTCTTGCCAAGTTTATTTTTAAATCTATGTTAACAAATTGTCTTATTATTCCTTCTTTCTCATTCGTTCTATTATGTAGAGGATATAAAATTGTTGATATGATTACAGTAATCATTAATAACTTAAATTCTATGTTTTTTAAATTCATCTGGGAGCTTTTTTGAAGAAGCAAAAATGAATAGTTCATAAAAATCAATTGGCGACATATGATGAAATTATAAGGCATAATAATGCCTAATGTGTATGTTGCAAAAGCCTTTTAAAGGGTGAATACTTGATTCTAAATGATGTAATAAATTTAGTGGGAATTGTAGTGGTAAGATTTACATGTTATAATATATGTTCTCAATGTGCCATATTCCATCGGGATTATCATATATATGATGCGTAATTTAATATATTTGACATTTTAAAATATTTAGAATTCTGGACGTCTAAAATACAAGAACAACAAGAAATAGGTTTCATTACCAAATTATATTATAATAAAGCTGTAAATTAAATAAATAATTTATTTGTATTTTCTTTTCATTTTCCTACAATTTATCTGTAAACCACTAAGAACCTGGTTGTGGTTCACTGCTTGTTTTTCCCACTAAAAATCTTTCCTTGGAGATTTATTTCATCCTACATTTTGAAGTATAAGATAAAAGGAACTAATTGAAGACCAAAAGCCTCTTCAAAAAATACCAATCATTTGAGCTCGTGGGTTGAGTGATGTTTTTCTAGTTAGGCTGGGAGACTGAAACTTGGTAAGTCGTTTATATATATACAGCAAACTTTTATATATTGAATATCTCTAAATTGAAAGTGTAATATTTCATAGTAGAGTATAGAATCTAAAATGAAGAATAATTCAAATTATTTCTACAAATTTTACATGGTACATGTATATAGGAGGTAATCATTAAACAGAAAGTAAATAATATAATTTAGTTGAAACGTATCCTTATTTCATTTCCATTTTATCTGTTTCTGCTCCGTTATTAATAGTTTCCTTTTCAATAACTTTTAAATTTTGTAAATTGCACCTAATTAACTGATTTGAGTAAACTTTTTCACATGATCATTGACAATAGAATCTGACCAATGAATTGATCAGATTCTATGGTACAATTGTAAAAGTAGTGGTTATCTTGAGATCTTGAGGTTATCTTGAGATGATTTCAGGGCTTTAGTGTCCCCGCGGCCCGGTCCTCGACCAGGCCTCCACCTCCAGGAAGCAGCCCGTGACAGCTGACTAACACCCCAGGTACCTATTTTACTGCTAGGTAACAGGGGCATAGGGTGAAAGAAACTCTGCCCATTGCCGGCACTCGGGATCGATCCCGGGACCACAGGATTACAAGTCCAGTGTGCTGTCTGCTCGGCCGACCGACTCCCCTACTGCGGCTATCCTGTCGGTTAGTGTATTCACTTTCGCTCGGCGACGACTCAGCATCGAGTCGTCCGTTTACTAGAGGGAAGTTCGCCGAGGACTCGGCATTGAGTCGTCGGTATGGCAACAGTAGAGGCAGTTTTCGGGAAGGTCTTGCCATGGTTTTGGACATTATATGCATACACTCCTGTAGAGACTTTCATTGTGAATACATTGATACCAAAATGAAAGACCTAGGACCAGAATTGAGGTAACAAAGTTGAAAACAGAATACCCATTTTATTGCTCTTTATTAGCGCTCACGAGGGTAACGCTCGGCCACTTTCTTTGTTTGCTGCGGGTGGTACATCGGGCTTTTGAACTTTATATTTGAATATATGCCTGTAGGGAATTCTATTGCAAACAGAATGATATCAAAATGAAAGACCTAGAACGAGAATTGAGATGTCCAAAGTGTAGAGAGTGTACACATTTTATTGTTCCTGCGTGCTCCCGTGTCGCACGCTCTCCTTTTCTCAGTTTCTCGCCAGTCTTTTGGGCTTTATATGCATTTAGTCCTGTAGAGAATTTCATTGCAAATACATTGATACCAAAATGAAAGACCAGGGTCAAGAATTGTGGTAACAAATTTGAAACGAGCATACCCATTTTATTGCTCTTTATTAGCGCTCACGAGGGTAACGCTCTGTCACTTTCTCTTTTTGCTCTGGGTGGGTTTCAATTTCAATTTCAATTTCTGGGTGGTACAGCGGGCATTTGGACTTTATATTTGCATATACTCCTATAGGGAATTCTATTGCGAACACAATGATATCAAAATGAAAGACCTGGGACGGGAATTGAGATGTCCAAAGTGAAGAGAATGAAGTTAGGAGAGAGCTCTTGTCCGCTTCCGGGTAAGACGCTTTCACTTTCTCGCCAGGCTTTTGGGATTTATATTCATTTAGTCCTGTAGACAATTTTATTGCGAACACATTTATATCAAATTGAAAAACCTAGGACGAGAATTGAGATGACAAAGTTGAAAAGAGACTTCAAAATTACCGCGCTCTGTAATGTAATGAGAGGCGTCTTCGGGTGGCGCATCACTCTCTTTCTGGTAACTATTTCTGACTGCGAGAGCTTCTCGTCCTTCCTCAGGGACTGTAATAACAGCGACGCCTCACCTTTCCCCTTTTAAAACTTCGCTTCGCTGAACAAGGTAACCTATACGTTCTTCTGTAAACGCTAGTGTGTTTTAATTTTCAGGTTTGCTTAATTATAATATAAATAAATTGTTAGTTTTAACTTTCAGCTTTACTTAATTATAAATATAAATAAGAAAGAGTTAGGGGGATATTGGAAAAGAATGTTGGACAGCGACCACATTTCAGTCAAAAAATAGATGCCAACTCTCCAAATCTCGCATTTCATTTAAATATCAGTTTATAATAAAAAGTTGATAGATACTTCAGCATATAAGGATCCGATCCCGTTAAGATTTATGTTTTCTTCACTTAACGGTCCTGGATGCGAGCAAGGAGGTCGGCCTGTGGTTGTGCCCAGGGAAATGTGCAAGTTGGATGTGGCTTTCATTAGGTGTACTATTTTACCCTAGGGGTGAAATTCGGATGATGTAAATTCTCCTGTGTGGCATCTAGGGAAACCCCTCTGTTGTCATCGGCTACGACACTCCAGGACCTGTAACATCCGATTCACTTGAATTTATTCGTAAGTAGAAAGTCAGAAAGTTTCATTGCTATTAGTCTACTGCTACATGAACTGTTTTAATAATTTAATTTTTGACCGTTTGAAAAAAAAAAAACTTTGGTTCGAGGCTAGGATTGAGGACTTGTTATCGTGTTTGAAAGTGAAATGTTTATGGTGATTATCACAATTTGTTTAAATGTTTTTGGCAGTGAGAGGTATAACTTCCCTACCTCTCCGCTCCAGGTTGTGACATCTACTTTAATGGCATCGATGCACTTAAGATTATTAGATGATATTTAAGTTACTGTAAGCTAGGAGAATGTTTCATGGTAATCATACTGTGTTTCATAGTCTCAAATTACATATATTTCTCGTGCATCATGAAGGAGAGTTGAGGTAATTGGTTGTGTTGTTCAGTAATAGACTCCTAATATGGGGCAGGTTCCAAGGGGTTGTCATAGCCAGGGGATGATAATGGGGGACGAGCTCCCATGACCTATAAAATGCTCCTATACGGCATGCGTCTCAAATAGCCTCTGACAACCAAGTCCAACTCCTGGCCTGCACGGGTGGCTTAGTCTAAGTCCGGCAGAACTGCTTTTACCGACAGGAGAAGGGGCGAGGGCGTGCCTCTGGCGCCTTAAAACCAGCTGCTCCGGGTAGATGGGACTCGATAGCCTGGGAAGGCAGCCCATCTAGGGGAAGGAAAACCCTGATTTTAAACCTCCGCTGCCTTGCCGCCATACCCTTTATTTGGGAGGTAAAGGCTTCAGGAGTCAAACTCGAGGAAAAATCCGGAGTGGGAGCCCCTAAGGCAGTTCGTTGTTGACGTCGACCTCGTTCTGGCAGCTCCTGCGACGTTGCTGGAACCATGTGTATTGGCATTTGCCTTTCTATTGGATAATTTCAGCAACGTGAAGAGGGGGGACCTGCTGCATGGGTAACAGCTTCTCCTCCATATATCTACCTACTCTATATATAATATCTCCTCCTCCATATCTACCTACCCAAGCTTTGCGCCTTGGAGAGGGCACTCCAGCTTCGCCTCACAGCGTCGAACCAACACGGGAAGCGACAGTCTACCGGTTTTAAGTCTTCTGCTCGATTGGCGAAGAGTGTGACGCCAGGGGTTGCTTCCGACGGTGGGAAGCGCCCCACTAGGCAGCTACTGCCCGCCTCAAGCTGGGCAAACCCCAGCCAATAAGGTGTTCCCTCGCCACGGTCCGTTAACCTCACTGGGTGCATGGGGTTTAGGGTGAAAACCGACAAGCGGCCCGACAACTTTGCACCAAGTAATACCAAACCTAAGAAGAAAATATCAACTGCCCTTAGCTGGGACCATGGAACGTCAGGACACTGACACCAGGTTTCTCTGACGACCTGCAAGAAATCAATGACGCCCGAAAAACAGCAATCATCGATAGGGAGCTGAGCAAACTGCAGATGGATATTGTTGCTCTCCAAGAGACCAGGCTCCCAGGATCAGGATCTGTGAGAGAGAGGACCTTCTCTTTCTTCTGGCAGGGAAAACCACCTGAGGAGACCAGAGAACATGGTGTGGGGTTTGCCGTCAGGAATGCACTGTTGGGACACATTATGCCACCGATGGGGGAAACCGAACGAATTCTGTCTCTGCAACTGCACTCCCAAACAGGACCAGTCAATGTAATTAGTGCATATGCACAAACCCTGACTTCTCCGGCAGAGGCAAAAGAAAAATTCTACGATGACCTCAACAGAGTCATAGCGAGAATCCCTGTAAAGGAGCCACTGTTCATCCTCGGCGACTTCAACACCAGAGTGGGTGCCGAGCACAACATTTGGCCCACTTGTCTGGGTCAATTCGGCATAGGGAGGATGAATGAAAACGGGCAAGGTCTGCTAGAACTCTGCTGCCTTCATGGTCTTTGTGTTACCAACACGTTCTTCGGCACAAAGCCTCAACACCGAGTATCTTGGAGACAACCCCAGATCCAAGCACTGGCACTAGCTTGACCTGATTCTTACCAGGCGTGCAAGTCTACCCAGCGTCAAGATTACGCGTAGCTACCAGAGTGCTGTCTGTGACACCGACAACTCCCTGGTATGTAGCAGGGTCAAGATGCAACCAAAGAAGATTCATCACTCAAAAAAGGCGGGCAGATCTCGCATCGACACCACCAAGAACCGCAACCAGGACAAGGTGAAAGATTTTGCACGCGTGCTCGAGGAAGCTCTCCCTGGCCCAGCTGGGGTCACTGCCTGTAAAAGATGGGAGCACTTCAGAGACGCTGTGTTCAACGCTGCCATTTCCACCTTTGGCAAGAAGACCAGCAGGTCGGCAGACTGGTTCGAGGTTCACTCGGAAGAGATGACACCTGTCATCGAAGAGAAGAGAAACGCCTTGGCAGCCTACAAAGCCTGCCCAAGTCAGCGCAACTTACAGATCCTTCGGGCCGTCCGCTGCAAAGTGCAGAAGTGCGCCAGGCGATGTGCCAACAACTATTGGCTCTAGCTCTGCTCCCAGATACAGACTGCAGCGGATACAGGCAATGTAAGGGGAATGTATGACGGCATCAAGCAGGCCCTCGGCCCAATCCAGAGGAAGACCGCTCCTCTGAAATCTGCCACTGGCGAGGTGATTCAGGACCAGACACTGCAGCTGAAGCGCTGGGTCGAGCACTACTCTGAGCTATACGCCAGAGACAATGTGGTCACCGAAGACGCCCTAAGCGCCATTGAGTGTCTGCCTGTGATAATGGAGCTCGACAGCAAACCTACCCTGGAAGAACTCAGCGATGCCCTAGAATCCCTTGTTTCTGGTAAAGCTCCTGGCAAAGATGGCATTTCTGCTGAGACCTTGAAGTGCTGCAGAGGTAGCCTGCTCATGGAGCTGCATGAAATTCTCTGCCTCTGCTGGGAAGAAGGAGAGGTCCCACAGGACATGAGGGATGCCAACATCGTCACGCTGTATAAGAATAAAGGTGACAGGGGCGACTGCAACAACTACCGTGGAATCTCCCTCCTCAGTATTGTCGGAAAGCTGTTTGCTCGAGTCGCATTGAAGAGGCTCCAAGAACTTGCAGGGAGAGTCTATCCAGAATCCCAATGCGGAGTCAGAGCTGGCAGGTCCACCATCGACATGCTCTTTTCCCTCAGACAACTGCAGGAGAAATGCAGGGAACAGAAGCAGCCACTCTTCGTAGCCTTCATAGATCTGACGAAGGCTTTCGACCTCGTCAGCAGGGATGGCCTGTTCAAGATCCTCCCCAAGATCGGATGCCCACCCAGGCTCCTCAGCATCATCAGATCTTTCCATGAGAACATGAGGGGCACCGTGGTCTTTGATGGCCAAACATCAGACGCCTTTGACATCCGAAGTGGAGTAAAGCAGGGCTGCGTACTGGCTCCAACCCTATTCGGGATTTTCTTTGCAGTTATGTTGCGGCACGCCTTCGTATCTGACACGGAAGGCATTTACCTCCGGACCAGGTTGGATGGAAAGCTCTTTAACCTCGCCAGGCTGAGAGCCAAGACGAAGATTCGGCTGAGGTGTCTGCGCGACTTCCTTTTTGCCGACGACGCAGCAGTCACTGCCCACTCAGTCGAAGACCTCCAACGGCTCATAACCTGCTTCAGTGAGGCTTCTCAGGCTTTCGGACTCACCATCAGTTTGAAGAAAACACAAGTCATCTGACAAGGAGTGGACTCCCCACCTGACATCGGCATCTCCGATTCCAAACTGGAAGTCGTTCACGACTTCGTGTACCTTGGCTCCACAATCTCTGACTCCCTCTCTCTTGATACGGAGCTGAACAAACGCATCGGTAAGGCATCTACTACCATGTCCAGACTGACAAAGAGAGTGTGGGCCAACAATAGGCTAACTGAGTATACTAAGATTCAGGTTTACAGAGCCTGTGTCCTGAGGACTCTCCTTTATGGCAGTGAGTCTTGGACACTCTGCGCCCGTCACGAAAGACAGCTGAATGCCTACCACATGCGCTGCCTTCGACACATCTTGGACATCACCTGGCAGGACAAGGTGACAAACAACAATGTCTTGGGGAGAGCAAGAATCACCAGCATGTACACAATGCTGAAACAGAGACGAATGCGCTGGCTCGGGCACGTTGTGCGAATGGACGACGGCAGGATCCCCAAGGATCTCCTGTACGGTGAGCTGACGCAGGGAAAGCGTCCAACAGGCAAGCCCCAGCTACGGTACAAAGACGTATGCAAGAGGGACCTGAAAGCCATGGACGTCGATCTTGCTATATGGGAGACACTGGCTGCAGACCGTTCAGCCTGGGGGCAGTCTGTTCAAAGAGGTCTCTCCAAGTTCGAGGAGTCACTTGCCAAGGAATCGGAGGCAAAGAGACAGAGAAGGAAAGCCGGTAGCCAGGAAGACAGACCAGAATCGGACTTCGTTTGTGCTCGGTGTGGGATGGACTGCCACTCTCGGATTGGCCTCATCAGTGACACCAGACGCTGCACCAGCATTGACAACTAAGGCGCAACTCCATAGTCTCCCAAGACTGAAGGATGCCTACTACTACTACTATATGGGGCAATAGTTACTGAAGACTTGTGCGACTTTCCATAGTCCTTCCCAGATTTTTTTTTTTTTTTTTGCCTTTTGATTTATAACCATTTAACTGCATTTTAGGCCTTCTGTTATTTTATTGAGGGTATTCATGGTTATCAATTGGTTCCACTTTAATAACAATGATTTCCTTGCAGGCCAAAAGGTTTTCATCACAAGAAAGTGTTTTTTCGTTGGTGTGTATCTTCAAATGTCCTGTCAGGTTGATTCTCTGAACTTTTCCCCACACACATCATCACGCATAAGATTTTTTTCGGCTATGCGTGTTCTAAAATGATGGGTCACGTGGTATCTGTGGCATAATTTTCTCACACACTCCATACAATTAAACGGGTTTTCGCTTGTATGGGTTCTTAAATGTTTTATCATGTTACGTCCGTACCTGAAATTTTTCTCACACACGCCACATTTAAAAGATTTTTTGCTGGTATGTGCTCTCAAATGTCTGGTCAGGTTGTCTCTGCGCCTGATTTTTTTTCCGCACTCATTGCAACGTAAAAAATTTTTTGCTTGTACGTGTCTTCAGATGTCGGATTAGACAGCTTTTCTGACTGAATTTTTTATCACACTCATTACACTTAAAAGATTTTTCGTCTGAATGTATTCTCAAATGGTCGACCACACTGCCTTTCAGACTAAACTTTTTTTCACACTCATTACACAAAAAAGTTTTTTTACCTGTATGTGTCCTCAAATGTCGGGTCAGATCGCTCTTACTTCTGAATTTTTTTTCACTCTCATCACATGTAAAAGGTTTTGGGTTCTGAAATGTTGGATTAAGTTGCATCTTTGAATGAATTTGTTTCTACATACATAGCATTGTATGAGTGTTTTCATCCATGTGTGTTCTGCAATGTAGAGTCAGGTGGGCTTTGCGAATGAAGGTTTTCCACACACAGCAGTGTATTTTTCGTCTGTAAACATCTCTAAATTTTCAATCAGGTGGCCTCTCTGACTGATTTTCACTGGTGTCGGTTCAAATGATAGATCACTGAACCGGTTGCTTCTGTACACTATTTTCTTTTATATTTGCTTCTGTATACTATTTACACAATAGGTGGCCTCTTTGACTGATTTTCACCGGTGTCGTTTCAAATGTTAGATCACTGAACCGGTTGCTTCTGTACACTATTTTCTTCCACACACATAAATTGAACTTTTATTGAGACTATATTCACAAAACACCGCCTTCGCCATCCCTCTCACTGTCTATCATCTCCACAGGTTCTACCTGTGGAGATGATAGTACAAAGGAATCGCACTTTCTCTGTTTTTCAATGATTCCATAATGATTCAATCCGAGTTTTAGTCATACCTCTGGGTACTAGGAGGCCCTACATACTTCATGCTGGTTCAGCATCAAGAAAGACCTCCTTTCTACAAGTCATATAACTGAGGATCTCGTTTAAGACGAAGTCAGAAGATCCTAAGATCATTAGAAAAAGGTTTTCTGCCAAAATAAAAACAAGTGTGCAAAAGATCTCATTTAATAAAACCAAAGACAATAATAAAAATATATAACTTACAGCCAAAGACAATTTTCAGGCGCTTTATATTACTATAATTTAATAAATAAATGCTAGCAGTTGTAATAGTATTTAAGCACCTGAGGATGTCTGACAAAGAAGGATGGCATCTCTATATGATATGATATGATTTTTTCTAACGTATGTAGATACGTTATTAGAAAATATATTTTCACTAATTCCATATCGCTTTCTGCCAATTTGATCGAGTTTGTAAAAGCTGGAGTTGTGTAATTCTAAACCCCGCCTACATGCCTTTTCGAATCCTTTATCATCGTCTTATATGGGATTCGCACACCCTTTTCCAAAGTTCACTTCTTGGTGATGAAGATGGTGATTTGTCGCTGCATAATGCATTCTATATGGTAGGAAAACTGCGTCACGAATACCATATAGATAGTGGAGGTGATTATAATAGAGGCATACTAGACATCATGGAGAAGAGAATGAAGAACTGGTCGAGAATTGGTCAAGAAAAAGAAGATTCCGAAATGTTTGAGTTATTGAGAAATCATCTTCTATATACTTCAATCATAAAATCGGGGGCATTAAAGAACAAGAACCGCGTGTGGTCCTTGGTGACAGCTATAGCTATGTTATCTCGCGATACATACGAAATTCTACAATTGTTAAAGGTTCTTCTTGGTATGTATCCTACAACAACTATTATGGATATATTTTATTGTTATGTGGTTATTTTCCTCTTGTGTTCGAATCATTATTATTATAATGTTTATCATTATAAGGTACATGCTGCACTCTATCTGATAGAAAATAATATCATTCATCATCAGGCCGAGCAAATATCTTGTGAACAGGCTGTTCTGGTCAATCACTTTCCACGTGCTAGTGAAACTATGTGTTGAGCATGTTCCCGGAGTGGATACAGTCGATATAGTTCTGAAGATGGTATGGTGTCATTCAAATTTACGGTACTGGATTGTTGATTTCAGTCATCATCATCATCATCCACATCAGCCCTTTTCACAATTACCACAAATGCGGTTCATTAACCTATACCTCTCAATGGTATAGGTTAAGTAATAATTGTAATTAAGAAGCAATAAGATGCTTATCGTAACATACTAAGAAGGTTAGGTGAGGTCGGTGTTTTCTATGAAGCTTTTCAAGGTAAACTAAAATATTCACAACCAATTAGTACGTCACATAAGCACTTATTAAATAAGCCAATATTGACTATAAGCAAGTGCGAGACCGGGTTGTGAAATGATCAAACGATTGTGCAGGTAAATGTAGAGGCTAGGTAATGATGATAGGTACAAGATATGAGCTAAATGGATGTTGCGATGGATTGTTAAAGGATGCTAGGAATGTTGAAAAGGATGTAGCATTATATAGATTAGTAAAAATTAAATCAAAACAAAATTCATATTAGAATTATTATTATTTTTTATTATTTTCCAGTGTGGGACTATTGTCTTTTTATATTATAATTGTTTAATTTTTAATACCAGTAAAATAATCTATTTAATAAATACTTCGCAATGCTTATCAGCTTAAGTATATTTCAGATCTATGATTATAGCTCGTATGCAATACACAAGAACCATAGTTGTGTAATATACTTAAAAAGATATTCCAGCCAATTACTATATGCCAAGGAAATGATATTAACCAATTGTAATCCTTGTCATCTAACAGCTTAATCGATCAATCAGCCTAATTAGGAGGCTTGTTAAAAGATGTCTCCCTAGACCATACATCGCTGAACAACAATAAAAAACAACAAAAAGTTAAAACACCTATCAAATAAAACTAATTTATCCCCTTGGAATACTGCTGAAATATAATGTTTTTGGGAGACGCTGTCATCAGAAGCACTTGATAGGAGTGTTCATGGTTACTTCTATTAATCCCCCCCCCCCCATCATTATTAAATAATTATTAATAAATAATTCATATTTTATCTCTCGCAATGGTAGTATTTCTTCAAATTTTGTCAAGAAAATTCTTACAGTTGGAGCGTCCCAAATTTTATTAGTGTTTGTTGTTTTGACTGTAGTGCTGTATCCACTCAGACTCTTATCATCTTCATACTTCACGGTTACATTGTTGATGTCACTCATAATGATGATTTCATACTTCAATCTGTGGATGTACAATAATACAGCTATAGATCCCCATTTAATATTTAAACTGTTGAAAAACAAAAAAAAAATAATAATACGAACATTTTATAGTGATGTTCAATCTCATCATCAGGTGCTAATAACCGACGACTCCCAGCTCTTTATTGGTAGTGATTTGGTGAAACCCCTTAACACACCATACCACTTGCAGGACCAAATTAATACTCACACAATATCCCAAATCAACGCTCAAACACCATACCACCCGTTGAAACTATATGGCTTGAAGTGTGTAAATGGTTGGGGGTTTGGATATGTTGCCAACCCTCACAGGAAATAATAGGGGTATCCCAACACTTAGCGACATCCTTAGGACTGTTTAATATATTTGACGCGAAAATACACTCACCTAGGGAAGATGGAATCCACGAGATTGAGGAGCAACATTGATTGATTGATGAAGATTAAGCCAAGCAAAAGTTGGCACGGGCATGAATACCCCATAAATGGTGGCCCTTTTGAGCCATTACCAGTATCAAGAGCTGATACTGGAGATCTGTGGAGGTGCGACTGCACCCTGCGTGACGGGAGATGTCTCCCGTCTTCAGGAGCGACAGGATACGAACTCCTTTTATATATTCTCCCTTGCCCGGTGGATTTCCCACTGCGCGGGGCTTGAGCACTTATCATTTTCATCTAGTTTCAATAGAAATAAATGTTTTCTCAGGTTTCGTGTATAAAACAAAGAGAAGAAGAACGTTACCATATCTGTGAAAACCGGCTTTTATAGTCATTTGTTCCCGGTATTATTTGTGACACATCATACGTTTTTATGTTGCTTCCTTCATAAGTGTTTGTAGGGGGGGGGGGGAAATGATGTATACTTGAGCATAAAATATTTAAATAATGTTTCCCTCAAAGTTGTTGACATAGTAGTTACAATAAATAATACACAATGAAAGGAAATAATTTAAAACTATTGTAAGAACATGTTTCTTTGCTATAGACTGTCCTCATGGCAAATCATACAAAAACTGACAACCTTAATTGGCTTATGAAATACAAAATCCTACTTTAAAATGATGCTTAACATTCTATTCTTTTATATAGCACAGTGTATTGACAGTTCTAAACGGATATTGACCAACACCCTACTTATTGTCGTTTATGGTACTAAGAATGAAATTTCAGTCAAAGATGAAATCTAATGCAACATTTGTAAAACATTTAAAAAAAAAGTACCCAATACACAGCGAAATTTACACCAATCATTTCATGGTAGACCAATCATTTCATAAGAAAAAAATTATAAAAATATTCAAATTCAGGAAACTGTGGCTTATTAGGCAAATCGGGCCTTGCTTAGTATAAACCTAGTACTACGTTCTAGCTACTGGGTACAACATATGTCCCAAAACGCAGTACTCAGCCTACAAGAAAGGCTCAGTTTGCCTAATAAACCAAGTTTTCCTGAATTTATATATTTTTCTAATCTTTTTCTTATGAAAAGATAAAGCTATTTATTTTATTATGTGTGAGTATTTTTTTTTATAATTTGAGTTAAAACTAACGTATATATATGACCGAACATATCCTTCCATACCTAACCTAAACTAATGTAACTAAGTCAATAATTTATGTCCTTAATATCATATAAAAATATTAATTCATCAATGTCCAACAGTAGTTTGAAGCCAGCGTTGGAAGATCTCTCTATATGATAATATATGCGTGATCCAATAAAAAATGCCTTCAGCATTAATAAAGTATTAACCCTATATGTATATATATATATATATATATATATATATATATATATATATATATATATATATATATATATATATATATATATATATATATATATATATATATATATATATATATATATATATATATATATATATATATGTCGTACCTAGTAGCCAGAACGCACTTCTCAGCCTACTATGCAAGGCCCGATTTGCCTAATAAGCCAAGTTTTCATGAATTAATTGTTTTTCGACTACCTAACCTACCTAACCTAACTTTTTCGGCCACCTAACCTAACCTAACCTATAAAGATAGGTTAGGTTAGGTTAGGTAGGGTTAGTTAGGTTCGGTCATATAACTACGTTAATTTTTAACTCCAATAAAAAAAATTGACCTCATACATAATGAAATGGGCAGCTTTATCATTTCATAAGAAAAAAATTAGAGAAAATATATTAATTCAGGAAAATTTGGCTTATTAGGCAAATCGGGCCTTGCATAGTAGGCAGAGAAGTGCGTTCTGGCTACTAGGTACGACATATATATATATATATATATATATATATATATATATATATATATATATATATATATATATATATTTATATATATTTATATATATATATATATATATATATATATATATATATATATATATATATATATATATATATATATATATGTCGTACCTAGTAGCCAGAACGCATTTCTCGGCCTACTATGAGAGGCCCGATTTGCCTAATAAGCCAAGTGTCATGAATTAATATATTTTCTCAATTTTTTTTCTTATGAAATGATATAGCTACCCATTTCATTATATATGAGGTCAATTTTTTTTTAATTGGAGTTAAAATTAACGTAGATATATGACCGAACCTAACCAACCCTACCTAACCTAACCTAACCTATCTTTATAGGTTAGGTTAGGTTAGGTAGCCGAAAAAGTTAGGTGAGGTTAGGTTAGGTAGGTTAGGTAGTCGAAAAACAATTAATTCAGGAAAACTTGGCTTATTACGCAAATCGGGCCTTGCATAGTAGGCCGAGAAGTGCGTTCTGGCTACTAGGTACGACATATATATATATATATATATATATATATATATATATATATATATAATATATATATATATATATATATATATATATATATATATATATATATATATATATATATATATATATATATATATATATATATATATATATAGATATATGTCGTACCTAGTAGCATATAATATATATATATAATATATATATATATATATATATATATATATATATATATATATATATATATATATATATATATATATATATATATATATATGTCGTACCTAGTAGCCAGAACTCACTTCTCAGCCTAATATGCAAGGCCCGATTTGCCTAATAAGCATAGTTTTCATGAATTAATGTTTTTTCGACAACCTAACCTACCTAACCTAACCTAACCTAACGTTTTCGGCTACCTAACCTAACCTAACCTATAAAGATAGGTTAGGTTAGGTTAGGTAGGGTTGGTTAGGTTCGGTCATATATCTACGTTAATTTTAACTCCAATTAAAAAAAATTGACCTCATACATAATGAAATGGGTAGCTTTATCATTTCATAGGATAAAAATTAGAGAAAATATAATAATTCAGTAAAACTTGGCTTATTAGGCAAATCGGGCCTCGCATAGTAGGCTGAGAAGTGAGTTCTGGCTACTAGGTACGACATATATATATATATATATATATATATATATATATATATATATATATATATATATATATATATATGTCGTACCTAGTAGCCAGAACTCACTTCTCAGCCTACTATTCAAGGCCCGATTTGCCTAATAAGCCAAGTTTTCCTGAATTAATATATTTACTATAATTTTTTTCTTATGAAATGATAAAGCAACCCTTTTCTCTATGTATGAGGTCAATTTTTTTTTATTGGAGTTAAAATTAACGTAGATATATGACCGAACCTAACCAACCCTACCTAACCTAACCTAACCTATATTTATAGGTAAGGTTAGGTTAGGTAGCCAAAAAAAGCTAGGTTAGGTTAGGTTAGGTAGGTTAGGTAGACGAAAAAACATTAATTCATGAAAACTTGGCTTATTAGGCAAATCGGGCCTTGAATAGTAGGCTGAGAAGTGCGTTCTGGCTATTAGGTACGACATATATATATATATATATATATATATATATATATATATATATATATATATATATATATATATATATATATATATATATATATATATATATGTCGTACCTAGTAGCCAGAACTCACTTCTCGGCCGACAATGCAAGGCCCGATTTGCCTAATAAGCCAAGTTTTCCTGAATTAATATATTTTCTCTAATTTTTTTCTTATGAAATGATAAAGCTACCCATTTCATTATGTATGAGGTAATTTTTTTTTTATTGGAGTTAAAATTTACGTAGATATATGACCGAACCTAACCAACCCTACCTAACCTAACCTAACCTATCTTTATACGTTAGGTTAGGTTAGGTAGCCGAAAAAGTTAGGTTAGGTTAGGTTAGGTAGGTTAGGTAGTCGAAAAGCAATTAATTCATGAAAACTTGGCTTATTAGGCAAATCGGGCCTTGCATAGTAGGCTCAGAAGTGAGTTCTGGCTACTAGGTACGACATATATATATATATATATATATATATATATATATATATATATATATATATATATATATATATATATATATATATATATATATATATATATATATATATATATATATATATATATATATGTTGTACCTAGTAGCCAGAACGTCGTACTCGGCCTAATATGCAAGGCCCGATTTGCCTAATAAGCCAAGTTTTCCTGAATTAATATAGTTTCTCTAATTTTTTTCTTATGAAATGATAAAGCTACCCATTTCATTATGTATGAGGTCAATTTTTTTTATTGGAGTTAAAATTAACGTAGATATATGACCGAACCTAACCAACCCTACCTAACCTATCTTTATAGGTTAGGTTAGGTTAGGTAACCGAAAAAGTTAGGTTAGGTTAGGTAGGTTAGGTTAGGTTAGGTAGGTTAGGTAGTCGAAAAACAATTAATTCATGAAAACTTGGCTTATTAGGCAAATCGGGCCTTGCATAGTAGGCTGAGAAGTGAGTTCTGGCTACTAGGTACGACATATATATATATATATATATATATATATATATATATATATATATATATATATATATATATATATATATATGTATATATATATATATATATATATATATATATATATATATATATATATATATATATATATATATATATATATATATATATATATATATATATATATATATATATATATGTCGTACCTAGAAGCCAGAACGTCGTACTCGGCCTACTATGCAAAGCCCGATTTGCCTAATAAGCCAAGTTTTCGTGAATTAATTGTTTTTCGACTACCTAACCTACCATACTGCAGGTATGTTGACGACATTTTTACACAGGTACCTGATGTCAGACATCTGCAGGAGCTGAAGGAGGCATTTGAGCAGAGTTCCGAGCTGCGTTTCACTTACGAGATGGAAAAGGATGGGAAGCTGCCCTTTCTAGATGTAACAGTCATGGAAAAGAGCGGAGGTTTCCACACTGCAGTCTACACTATGGAAACGAACATAGGAATGTGCCTAAATGCCAACAGCGACTGCCCAGACAGGTACAAGAGGAGTGTTGTTAACGCATATGTCGACCGTGCTCTCAGCCACAGCTCAGAATGGAAGCAAGTCGACGAAGAACTCTGTAGGGTAAGGCAGGTCCTAGTCAACAACGGCTTCTCCAATGGTTTCGTTGAAGACATCATAAGAAGGAAAGTGAAAAGCCATGCAACCTCTGAAGAGACGACTAACACAACACCTATCCCCCCTATTAGACTAATTTACAGGAACTTCTTTTCCACAACTCATAAAACGGAGGAAAGGGTCCTGAAAGATATTGTTAATAGAAACGTTATCCCTACAGACAAAAATCAGAGGATACAACTGACGATTTACTATAAAACCAGAAAAACGGCCAGCCTACTCATGAGAAACTCTCCAGACACAAAACAGAACGCTTTAAAAGAGACTAACGTCGTCTATGCCTTCAAATGCCCTCTTGGGGACTGTAAGCTCCAAAAAAACCAGTATATAGGCAAGACAACAACATCTCTTTCTAGGCGTTTAACGATGCATAAGCAACAGGGCTCCATTAAGGAACATATAATCTCTTCCCACAACCAGACCATCGCCAGAGAAATCCTAGTAAACAACACAGAAATCATCGATAGATACAGCGATAGCAGGCGGCTTGACGTTTGCGAGGCACTACACATCAAGAAGTCAACACCAGCAATCAACAGCCAATTATTGCACAACTATATTCTACCCACCTCAAGACTCCGCTCCAATATAGAAGCATCAAGAAATATGGACCAATAGGCTTTCTACAAACACTTCTATTCAATACCCATTGTTTCGTGTTCTGTCTTGTGTTGATGAAATTAATACCCTATTAATGTCACCTTTTGTTCTGTCTTGTGTTGATGAAATTAATACCCTATTAATACCACCCCTTGTTCTGTCTTGTGTTGATTAATGCCACATCACCCCTTCCACCTCACTCAAATGTAGATATAAAATCAGAGATGCGTAAGTTCTATTCAGTTGTGTATTGGTAAACTAAAGTCTTTGAAAATGTAATAAGTTTTACGAAACGCGCTCGTGTCGCGTCAGACTAGAAATAAAAATGAATTTTGGAGAATTGATTTTTGATTTACCTCCAACAGTGAAAAGAAACGTGTTAGAATTATTAATCTAACTTTTTCGGTCATATTTAATAATATATGTCTACAGGAAAGACTGCTACCAAAATATACTAATATATATATATATATATATATATATATATATATATATATATATATATATATATATATATATATATATATATATATATATATATATATATATGTGTGTGTGTGTGTATATCACGAAAATAAACACGTGATTAAGAATGTGACAATGTCAGACCACGAAGGAAAAATGAAACAGGAAATTTCCTTAAGTACTTTCGTATATTAAAGACCTTCTGAAGATGTATTTAATATACGAAAGTACTTAAGGAAATTTCCTGTTTCATTTTTCCTTCGTGGTCTGACATTGTCATATATATATATATATATATATATATATATATATATATAATAGTATATTTTGGTAGCAGTCTTTCCTGTAGACATATATTATTAAATATGGCCGAAAAAGTAATATTAATAATTATAACACGAATTTTCTCTATCTTTCTTACGTTTCTTTTCACTGTTGATGGTAATTCAAATTATCAATTCTCCAAAATTCATTTTTATTTCTAGTCTGACGCGACACTTTAGCGCGTTTCGTAAAAGTTATTATATTTTCAAAGACTTTAGTTTACAAACACACAACTGAAACTGAATAGAGCTTACACATCTTCGAGTTTATATCTACATTTGGGTGAGGTGGATGAGGTGAAAGCAAACTTTCAACAATGGGTATTGAATGGGTAATAAATTCAGTCATATATATATATATATATATATATATATATATATATATATATATATATATATATATATATATATATATATATATATTTATATATATATATATATATATATATATATATATATATATATATATATATATATATATATATATATATATATATATATATATATATATATATAGCTAAGTTGTTGGACGCGGCCACAAGAAACTTTCTAAGCCAGTATATCAAGGGACCGACATGAATGAGAGGGGAGGATGAACCAGCTATGCTTGATCTGATATTTACCCTTAATGAGTGGGATATAAGGGAGGTTAAGATGGAAGCACCCTTGGGAATGAGTGATCACAGTGTATTGATCTTTGAGTACTTGGTAGAGCTAGAACTTATCTCCCCCAAAAAAGAACTAGAAAACAAAAGGCTGCCATACCGAAAGGGTAATTATGAGGGGATGAGAAGTTTCCTAAGGGATATACCATG
The DNA here is from genome assembly GCF_040958095.1 of Procambarus clarkii. Classification (NCBI taxonomy): domain Eukaryota; kingdom Metazoa; phylum Arthropoda; class Malacostraca; order Decapoda; family Cambaridae; genus Procambarus; species Procambarus clarkii. The sequence continues at coordinate 23,191,861 of NC_091175.1, forward strand.
GGACACAGACCTCAGAGCTATGTCAGTACAAGACATGATGGACTATATCACCCAAAAATGTCAGGAGGCAGTAAACAGGTTTATCCCGGCCAAAGGGAAAAATCCGAGAAGCAAAAGAAGAATCCATTATTTAACAGTGCATGTATGGAAGCAAAGGTACTGAACAAAAGGGCGTAGAGGAACTTCCGAAATAACAGAACACCAGAAAGCAGAGAGATATACCAGAAAACCAGGAATGAGTATGTTAGTGTGAAAAGGGAAGCAGAGAAAAAATCTGAAAATGATATAGCAAGCAAAGCCAAGACCGATCCAAAGCTACTCCACAGTCACATCAGGAGGAAGACAACAGTGAAAGAACAGGTAATGAAACTTAGAACAGGCGAGGACAGGTATAAAGAGAATGACAAAGAGGTGTGTGAGGAACTCAATAAGAGGTTCCAGGAGGTCTTCCCAATAGAACATGGTGAGGTTACTGCCCTAGGAGAGGGGACAGTAAACCAGGCGATCTCGGAAGAGTTCGAAATTACGAGAGATGGGGGTCAAGAGACACCTACTGGATCTGAATGTGAGAAAGGCTGTTGGACCAGACAGGATCTTACCATGGGTTATCTTGAGGTTATATTGAGATGATTTCGGGGCTTTAGTGTCCCCGCGGCTCGGTCCTCGACCAGGCCTCCACCCCCAGGAAGCAGCCCGTGACAGCTGACTAACACCCAAGTACCTATTTTACTGCTAGGTAACAGGGGCATAGGGTGAAGGAAACTCTGCCCATTGTTTCTCGCCGGCGCCCGAGATCGAACCCAAGACCACAGGATCACAAGTCCAGCGTGCTTTCCGCTCGGCCGACCGGCTCCCCTGGGTATTGAAAGAGTGGGCAGAGGCACACTGCTTGCCACTTTCCATAGTGTATAGTAGGTCACTGGAGACGGGAGACCTACCAGAAATATGGAAGGCGGCTAATGAGGTCCCAATATACTAAAAGGGTGACAAACAAGAGGCACTGAACTACAAGCCAGTGTCCTTAACTTGTATACCATGCAAACTGATGGAAAAGATCGTGAGAAAAAATCTAGTAACACATCTGGAGAGAAGGTACTTCGTGACAAATCGCCAACATGGGTTCAGGGAGGGTAAATCTTGCCTTACAGGCTTAATAAAATTCTACGATCAAGTGACGAAGATTAAGCAAGAAAGAGAAGGCTGTGCGGACTGCATTTTTTTGGACTGTCGGAAAGCCTTTAATACAGTCCCCCATAAGAGGCTGGTACATAAGCTGGAGAGACAGGCAGGAGTAACTGGAGTAACTGGTAAAGTGCCCCAGTGGATAAGGGAATACCTAAGCAATAGGAAGCAAAGAGTTACAGTGAGGGGTGAGACCTCAGAATGACGTGAAGTCACCTGTGGAGTCCCACAGGGGTCTGTACTCGGTCCTATCCTGTTTCTGATATACGTAAACGATCTCCCGGAGGGTATTGACTCATTCCTTTCAATGTTTGCTGACGACGCCAACATTATGAGAAGGATTAAGACAGAGGAGGACTGCTTGAGTCTTCCAGAAGACCTAGACAAACTAAAGAAATGGTCGAACAAATGGTTATTAGAATTTAACCCAAGCAAATGTAATGTAATGAAGATTGGTGTAGGGAGCAGGAGGCCAGTTACAAGGTATCAATTGGGAGATGAAATTCTTCAAGAGTCAGAGAGAGAGAAAGACCTGGGGGTTGATATCACGCCAGACCTGTCCCCTGAAGCCCATATCAAGTGGATAACATCAGCAGCATATGCCAGGTTGGCTAACATAAAAACGGCATTTAAACACTTGTCCAAGGAATCATTCAGAACTTTGTATACCACCTATGTCAGACCAATCCTGGAGTATGCAGCCCCAGCATGGAGTCCATATCTAGTCAAGCATAAGGCCAAACTGTAAAAAGTTCATAGGTTTGCCACCAGACTAGTATCCGGGCTGAGAAATATAAACTACGAGGAGAGACTACGGGAATTAAACCTCTCGTTGCTAGAACGAGAGGTTTCAGGCAAGGTTGGTACAACAAAGACCGAGACCGAGTGATAAAGATAGTGTTTGCAAACGAGAGCACAAAGGAGAAGATTCTATCAAGCAAGAGCTCCCTGAAAAACGTGAGAAAATTAAAAAATGTATTCCTAAAGAGAGACATGACAAGAGAGGAGAGAGCAGTGGCGGCAAAAGCAAGGAAGAGGCGCAGGGCGAGAGGGGAAAACCAGGAAGTCACAGATCCCAACACAACACCCCCAGAGGCGAGGGGGGAACCCACAACCAGCTACCCAGTAACACCAGAGGGGAGGACAACCCTGCCACCCTCCACTGCATAGAAAACCCCCCTACCCCATGCCCTCCCTGCCCCCACTCAAATGTTCAGCCTAATATCCCTTCCCACACACCCAATCCCCACCCTTCTACCCCTCCCCTCCTCCCGCCGAGTCCTCCCTCCCCCCCTTTCCTTCCTGTCCTCCCTCCCCTTTCACCCCATACCCTCTTTATCCCTCCTTCACTGAATCCCCCGCCCTTCATCCCAATATCCTCTGAGACCCTGTTATCCACCTCACAGGTCCTCACACCCATGGAACAGCCTCCCCCACCAGCAGAACACTCACCAAGGAGGCGATTTGAGAAGGGACAGAAGAAAGTGAGCCTCAAAGCGATGTACACTAACATAGATGGAATTTCAAATAAAGCAAATGAGCTTGGCGAACGGGTACTAGAGGGAAACCCAGACATAATAGCCCTCACAGAAACAAAGATCACGAAAACGATAACAAACGCAGTGTTCCCACAGGACTATTATGTTATGAGGAAAGAGAGGGCAGGAGGAAGTGGGGGTGGTGTAGCTCTGCTGGTAAGAAAAGGCTGGGATTTTGAGGAGATGGATATTCAGGGCTGTGAAGGTTTCAGTGACTACATAGCAGGTACCGTAACAAATGGAGGGAAAAAAATTATAGTCGTAGTCATATATAATCCACCACCAAATGACAGAAGACCTAGACAGGAATATGAAAGAAACAACATGGCCATCATTAACATAATAGAAAGAGCAGCTTCTGTTGCTAGCAGGAATGGATCTGGACTACTAATTATGGGAGACTTCAACCATGGGAAGATAGATTGGAAGAACAGAGACCCACATGGAGGACAAGAAACATGGAGAGCTAAGCTGCTGGACGTGGCAACAATAAACTTTCTAAGCCAGCACATCAAAGAACCAACAAGAATGAGAGGAGAAGATGAACCAGCAATGCTTGATTTGATATTTACCCTAAATGAGTGGGATATAAGGGAAGTTAAGATGGAAGCGCCCTTGGGAATGAGTGACCACAGTGTATTGAACTTTGAGTACCTGGTAGAGCTAGGACTTATCTCCCCCAAAAAAGAACTAGGAATCAAAAGGCTGGCATACCGAAAGGGGAATTATGAACAGATGAGAAGTTTCCTAAGTGAAATACCTTGGGACACAGACCTCAGAGATAAGTCTGTACAGGGTATGATGGACTATGTTACCCAAAAGTGTCAGGAGGCAGTAAACAGGTTCATCCCGGCCCAAAGGGAAAAATCCGAGAAGCAACAGAAGAATCCATGGTATAATCGGGCATGTATGGAAGCGAAGAAACTGAACAAAAGGGCGTGGAGGAACTTCCGGAATAAGAGAACACCAGAAAACAGAGAGAGATACCAGAGAACCAGGAATGAGTACGTCAGGGTGAGAAGAGAAGCAGAGAAAAGTTTTGAAAATGATATAGCAAACAAAGCCAAGACCGAACCAAAGCTACTCCACAGTCACATCAGAAGGAAAACAACAGTGAAAGAACAGGTATTGAAACTTCGAACAGGCGAGGACAGGTATACAGAGAATGACAGAGAGGTGTGTGAAGAACTCAACAAGAGGTTTCAGGAGGTCTTCACAATAGAACAAGGTGAGGTCACTGTGCAAGGAGAAAGGGAGGTAAACCAGGCGGCCTTGGAAGAGTTCGAAATTACGAGAGAGGAGGTCAAGAGACACCTGCTGGATCTGGATGTTAGAAAGGCTGTTAGTCCAGATGGGATCTCACCTTGGATACTTAAAGAGTGTGCAGAAGCACTTTGCTTGCCACTCTCCATAGTGTATAGTAAGTCACTGGAGACGGGAGACCTACCAGAAATATGGAAGACGGCGAATGTGGTCCCAATATACAAAAAGGGCGACAGGCAAGAGGCACTGAACTACAGGCCAGTGTCCATGACTTGCATACCATGCAAGGTGATGGAGAAGATCGTGAGAAAAAACCTGGTAACACATCTGGAGAGAAGGGACTTCGTGACAAATCGCCAACATGGGTTCAGGGAGGGTAAATCTTACCTTACAGGCTTGATAGAATTCTACGATCAGGTGACAAAGATTAAGCAAAAAAGAGAGGGCTTGGCGGACTGCATTTTCTTGGATTGTCTTAAAGCCTTTGACACAGTACTGCATAAGAGGCTGGTACATAAGCTGGAGAGACAGGCAGGTGTAGGTGGTAAGGTGCTCCAGTGGATAAGGGAGTATCTAAGCAATAGGAAGCAGAGAGTTGCGGTGACTTCACTCCGATTGGCGTGAAGTCACCAGTGGAGTCCCACAGGGCTCTGAACTCGGTCCTATCTTGTTTCTGATATATGTAAATGATCTCCCGGAGGGAATTGATTCATTTCTCTCAATGTTTGCAGACGATGCTAAAATTATGAGAAGGATTAAACAGGAGAGGACTGTTTGAGGGTTCAAGAAAACCTAGACAAGCTGAAGGAATGGTCGAACAAATGGTTGTTAGAGTTTAACCCAACCAAATGTAATGTAATGAAAATAGGTGTAGGGAGCAGGAGGCCAGATACAAGGTATCATCTGGGAGAGGAAATTCTTCAGGAGTCAGAGAAGGAAAAAGACTTGGGGGTTGATATCACGCCAGACCTGTCTTCTGCAGCACATATCAAGCGGATAACATCAGCGGCATATGCCAGGCTGGCCAACATACGAACGGCATTCAGAAACGTGTGTAAAGAATCATTCAGAACTTTGTATACCACATATGTCAGGCCAATCCTGGAGTATGCAGCCCCAGCATGGAGTCCATATCTAGTCAAGGATAAGACTAAACTGGAAAAGGTTCAAAGGTTTGCCACCAAACTAGTACCCGAGCTGAGAGGTATGAGCTACGAGGAGAGACTACGGGAATTAAACCTCACTTCGCTGGAAGACAGAAGAGTTAAGGGGGACATGATCACTACATTCAAGATTCTGAAGGGAATTTATAGGGTAGATAAAGACAGTGTATTTAACACAAGGGGAACACACACAATGGGACACAGGTGGAAACTGAGTGCCCAAATGAGCCACAGAGATATTAGAAAGAACTTTTTTAGTGTCAGAGTGGTTGACAAATGCATTAGGAAGTGATGTGGTGGAGGCTGACTCCATACACAGTTTCAAGTGTAGATATGATAGAGCCCGATAGGCTCAAGAATCTGTACACCTGTTGATTGACGGTTGAGAGGCGGGACCAAAGAGCCAGAGCTCAACCTTTGCAAACACAACTAGGTGAGAACTAGGTGAGTACACACACACACACACACACACACACACACACACACACACACACACACACACACACACACACACACACACACACATACCATGGGAAACAGAACTTAGAGACAAGAATGTGCAGGTCATGATGGATTTTGTCACCCAAAAGTGCCAGGAAGCTGCAGACAGGTTTATCCCCGTCCAAAAGGAGAAAAACGAAAAACAACAGAAAAACCCATGGTTCAACCAGGAATGTAAGGTAGCAAAACAACTGAGTAAAAGAACATGGAGAAACTACAGAAATAACAGAACACCAGAGAGCAGGGAGAGATACCAGAGGGCCAGAAATGAGTACATCAGAGTGAGGAGGGAAGCAGAGAGACAGTTTGAAAATGACATCGCGAGTAAAGCCAAGACCCAACCAAAGCTGCTCCACAGGAGGAAAACAGCAGTGAAGGAACAAGTGATGAAGCTGCGGAAAGGGGAGAACAGATACACAGAGAATGACAAGGAGGTGTGCGAAGAACTCAACAAGAGATTCCAGGAGGTCTCCACAATAGAACAAGGAGAAGCCCCTGCACTAAATGAGGAGGCGGCAACCTTGGAAACCTTGGAGGAATTTGACCTCACCAGTGATGAGGTCAAAAGGTGCCTGCTGGAGCTAGATGTGACAAAGGATGTTGGGCCTGATAGAATCTCACCATGGATACTAAAGGAAGGTGCAGAAGCACTAAGTGTGCCACTCTCTATGGTGTATAACAGGTCACTGGAAACAGGAGACTTACCAGAAAGTTGGAAGACAGCTAACGTGGTCCCAAAATACAAAAAGGGTGACAGGCAAGAGGCACTGAATTACAGGCCAGTTTCCTTAACTTGTATACCATGCAAGGTGCTGGAGAAGATCGTGAGGAAAAGGCTCGTAGAGCATCTGGAGGGAAATAACTTTGTAACGCACCACCAACATGGGTTCAGAGATGGTAAATCGTGCCTCACAGGTTTAATAGAATTTTATGACCAGGCAACGAAAATTAGGCAGGAAAGAGAAGGGTGGGCCGACTGCATTTTCCTGGATTGCCAAAAAGCCTTTGACACAGTACCCCATAAAAGGCTGTTAAAAAAGTTGGAGCAACAGGCAGGAGTAAAAGGGAAGGTGCTCCAGTGGATAAGGGAGTACTTAAGCAACAGGAAACAGCGAGTAACGGTGAGGGGGAAGACATCAGAGTGGCGAGATGTCACCAGCGGAGTCCCACAGGGCTCAGTACTTGGACCCATCCTGTTTCTAATATATATGAACGATCTTCCAGAGGGTATAGACTCATTCCTCTCGATGTTTGCTGATGATGCAAAAATTATGAGAAGAATCAAGACGGATGAAGATAGACAGAGACTACAGGATGACCTGGATAAACTGGAGGAATGGTCTAGAAAATGGCTGCTGAAGTTCAACTCTGGAAAGTGTAAGGTGATGAAATTAGGCGAAGGGAGCAGGAGGCTGAACACAAGGTATCATCTGGGAGGGGAAATCCTGCAAGAATCAAATAGAGAGAAGGATCTGGGGGTTGATATCACACCGAACCTGTCCCCAGAGGCCCACATCAAAAGAATATCATCAGCGGCATATGCTAGACTGGCCAACATAAGAACTGCCTTCAGAAACTTGTGTAAGGAATCTTTCAGAACCCTGTATACCACTTATGTAAGATCAATCCTGGAGTATGCAGCTACAGCCTGGAGTCCATACCTAGTTAAGCACAAGACAAAGTTAGAGAAGATTCAGCGGTATGCCACCAGGCTCGTCCCGGAACTGAGAGGATTGAGCTACGAGGAAAGGCTAAAGGAGCTGAACCTCACATCCCTGGAAAACAGAAGAGTAAGGGGAGACATGATAACCACTGTTACGGTGCCCTCTCCTATTTCTTTCGTTTGCCGGCTTAAAGAGTCATATCAGCTCTCCCTACTGATTCTCTGAGGTTCAGGGAGTCTAATGATATATGTGGCGACCAGACCGGCTGCCAGTTAAGGGAAAGAGGTTACATTATAAGTTGTAAATAAAGGAAAATTGGCGCCCTGTTATAAAATGAAACAGTATCCCCTACGGCAGATGTGACCTTTTGGAAGGGACATTAGTCGATCGCGGATTGGTCGACGTAGGTCGCGGGCGACAAATCAGGGCCCGCCATGACGTCACCGAGTGCCCCGGGCGGCGCCAACGTCAGAGTTGTTCTGACCGTGGAAGCGACAGGACGCGCCTCGGTCTGCTCTCAAGAATTGGAGGCTCTGCAAGCCTTGTTCAGTGGATTGAGCTGGCCATCGCCGCCATCATAGTTGTTGGAGACCCTGCGCTTCTGGGAAGCCAAAGAGGAACCAAGTTCAGTGAGCAGAGAAGTGCCAAACTTGGAAAATAGTCGGCGACGACGCTGGGCGGCGCCGCTGGCTGGACGTAGAGGTCTGGAAGGTGGGCGAGCAAGCCAGCTGTGACTGGGGTCACATCCACTGAGAATCTTGGAAGGACGACACAGTGCCTAGGACAAGGAGCGACGCCCTGTGGGAGAGGCGAGTGTGGGGAAAGATAGTGATTAGCTCAGCGCCCATCGATGAAACAGGATTGGGGCAGCTGAATCTCAGGGATTGGAACGGCGACGACGCGAAGGCTTCACGACACCTGAGGACCTGTGGAACGCCCTGGATCGTCGAGGATCGACCCAAGGAAGCGTGGGAACCTCACACCATCGAGGGACAGGCGTCGTGAGCCAGGAGTGTAAGGTAGATCATTTTTCCCTCCCATTACCCCTTGTATGAGTAGGCTAGTTAGGCCACAATATTTACTCGTGTATGTGGCAGCAAGACTTTATTTCTTTAATAGTAGAATAGGCTGCAAAGCAGCTTGTGTCCAGGACTGTCAGAGAGGACAGTGTGTATGGATGGCAGGACAGTGAAGAAGAGGTGCCGACGTGGTGAAGAGGCCCTCCTGTGAGAGTGTGAGACTCCTGTCTTCCTGCCCAAGTGAAGGAGAGTTGGAGGTCGTGGAAGAAGAGGCTGACGATCTCCAGACTCATTATCCATAGTCCATATTCATGTATTACTTGTGATTGTGTGTGTGTGCGTTCATGTAATTTGCGTCAGTAAATCCACACATTTTATTACTGTGTTTGAGTGTGCCTCCATTTGTGATATTTCTCTATGAGCATACATTTCTGGCTACAAACGATATATGATACACCCACTGAACTGCATTGCTGGGGTGCAGATATAATAACCCAGCTGGCGACCTTGCTAAGAGGAAGATAGAGAAGACAGGCGGGAAAGGAGTTCCTGCAACCTTTTTTGTCTGGCAGGCAAGACTCAGGGAGGTTATGGTTATAGGTAAGCCTGAGTCTTCCTTCACTCCCCCACGGGTCTAGGCCGGAACTGTTAACAGCAGTTTCCCCGTGGTTGACTGAAGGGCTTCCAGGGTGAATCAGTGGCACCCCTTTGTGGTGGAAGCAAAGACCTGCGGAGGTGGGCATTGTTGGTCCTCTCAGGTGTGACCAAGGAGACTCCGGTGAATCCAGGGAGTCGGAGGGGCTGAGTATTTGGGCCTTTGAGCCCCTAGCAGCCGAGTGTTAGCAGAGCCCCGGACCGCCCACCCCCACGTGACACCACCTACAAAATTCTCAGGGGAATTGACCGGGTGGACAAAGACAAACTCTTCAGCACGGGTGGGACACGAACAAGGGGACACAGGTGGAAACTTAGTACCCAGATGAGCCAC
>NC_091175.1:23206178-23208678 GCF_040958095.1 Procambarus clarkii
CTGTTATCCACCTCACAGGTCCTCACACCCATGGAACAGCCTTTCCCCACCAGCAGAACACTCACCAAGGAGGCGATTTGAGAAGGGACAGAAGAAAGTGAGCCTCAAAGCGATGTACACTAACATAGATGGAATTACAAATAAAGCAAATGAGCTTGGAGAACTGGTACTAGAGGAAATCCCAGACATAATAGCCCTCACAGAAACAAAGATCACGAAAACGATAACAAATGCAGTGTTCCCACAGGACTATTATGTTATGAGGAAAGAGAGGGAAGGAAGAGGTGGGGGTGGTGCAGCTCTGCTGGTAAGAAAAGGCTGGGATTTTGAGGAGATGGATATTCAGGGCTGTGAAGGTTTCAGTGACTACATAGCAGGTACTGTAACAAATGGAGGGAAAAAAATTATAGTCGCAGTCATATATAATCCACCACCAAATGACAGAAGACCTAGACAGGAATATGAAAGAAACAACATGGCCACCATTAACATAATAGAAAGAGCAGCTTCTGTTGCTAGCAGGAATGGATCTGGACTACTAATTATGGGAGACTTCAACCATGGGAAGATAGATTGGAAGAACAGAGACCCACATGGAGGACCAGAAACATGGGGAGCTAAGCTGCTGGACGTGGCAACAAGAAACTTTCTAAGCCAGCACACCAAAGAACCAACAAGAATGAGAGGAGAAGATGAACCAGCAATGCTTGATTTGATATTTACCCTAAATGAATGGGATATAAGGGAAATTAAGATGGAAGCGCCCTTGGGAATGAGTGACCACAGTGTATTGAACTTTGAGTACCTGGTAGAGCTAGGACTTATCTCCCCCAAAAAAGAACTAGGAATCAAAAGGCTGGCATACCGAAAGGGGAATTATGAACAGATGAGAAGTTTCCTAAGTGAAATACCTTGGGTCACAGACCTCAGAGACAAGTCTGTACAGGGTATGATGGACTATGTTACCCAAAAGTGTCAGGAGGCAGTAAACAGGTTCATCCCGGCCCAAAGGGAAAAATCCGAGAAGCAACAGAAGAATCCATGGTATAATAGGGCATGTATGGAAGCGAAGAAACTGAACAAAAAGGCGTGGAGGAACTTCCGGAATAACAGAACACCAGAAAGCAAAGAGAGATACCAGAGAACCAGGAATGAGTACGTCAGGGTGAGAAGAGAAGCAGAGAAAAATTTTATAGCAAACAAAAATGATATAGCAAACAAAGCCAAGACCGAACCAAAGCTACTCCACAGTCACATCAGAAGGAAAACAACAGTGAAAGAACAGGTATTGAAACTTAGAACAGGCGAGGACAGGTATACAGAGAATGACAGAGAGGTGTGTGAGGAACTCAACAAGAGGTTCCAGGAAGTCTTCACAATAGAACAGGGTGAGGTCACTGTGCTAGGAGAAAGGGAGATAAACCAGGCGGCCTTGGAGGAGTTCGAAATTACGAGAGAGGAGGTCAAGAGACACCTGCTGGATCTGGATGTTAGAAAGGCTGTTGGTCCAGATGGGATCTCACCATGGGTACTGAAAGAGTGTGCAGAGGCACTTTGCTTGCCACTCTCCATAGTGTATAGTAAGTCACTAGAGACGGGAGACCTACCAGAAATATGGAAGACGACGAATGTGGTCCCAATATACAAAAAGGGCGACAGACAAGAGGCACTGAACTACAGGCCAGTGTCCTTGACTTGTATACCATGCAAGGCTACAAGATGACCTAGATAGACTGAGTGAATGGTCCAACAAATGGCTCTTGAAGTTCAACCCGAGTAAATGCAAAGTAATGAAACTAGGCAGCGGAAACAGGAGGCCAGACACAGGATACAGAATAGGAGATGAAGTACTTAATGAAACAGATAGAGAGAAAGATGTAGGAGTTGATATCACACCAAACCTGTCTCCTGAAGCCCACATAAAGAGAATAACGTCTGCGGCATATGCGAGGCTGTCTAACATCAGAACGGCGTTCAGGAACTTGTGTAAGGAATCATTCAGAATCTTGTACACCACATATGTAAGACCAATTCTGGAGTATGCGGCCCCAGTATGGAGCCCGTACCTTGTAGAGCACAAGACGAAGCTGGAAAAAGTCCAAAGGTATGCCACTAGACTAGTCCCAGAACTAAGAGGCATGAGTTATGAGGAAAGGCTGCAGGAAATGCACCTTACGACACTGGAAGACAGAAGAGTAAGGGGGGACATGATCACAACCTACAAAATCCTCAGAGGAATCGACCGGGTAAACAAGGATAAACTATTCAACACTGGTGGGACGCGAACAAGGGGACACAGGTGGAAACTGAGTACCCACATGAGCCACAGAGACGTTAGAAGGAACTTTTTCAGTGTCAGAGTAGTTAACGGATGGAATGCATTAGGCAGTGATGTGGTGGAGGCTGACTCCATACACAGTTTCAAATGTGAATATGATAGAGCCCAGTAGGCTCAGGAATCTGTACACCAGTTGATTGACGGTTGAGAGGCGGGACCAAA
>NC_091175.1:23211178-23213678 GCF_040958095.1 Procambarus clarkii
GCCCAGACACATGGAGAGCTAAGCTGCTGGATGTGGCAACAAGAAACTTTCTAAGTCAACACGTCAAGGGACCGACAAGAATGAGAGGAGGGGATGAACCAGCCTTGCTTGATCTGATATTTACTCTAAATGAGTCGGATATAAGGGAAGTTAAGTTGGAAGCCCCCTAGGGAATGAGTGATCATAGTGTATTGAACTTTGAGTACCTGATTGAGCTAGGAATTATCACCCCCAAAAAAGAACTGGGAAACAAAGGGCTGGCGTACCGAAAGGGAAACTATGAGGAGATGAATAAATTCCTATGGAATATACATTGGGACACAGAACTCGAAACCAAGTCCTTACAAGACATAATGGACTATGTCTCCCAAAAATGTCAGGAGGCTGTAAGCAGGTTTGTCCCAGCCCGACAGGAAAAAAACAGAGAAGCAAAGGAAGAATCCGTGATTTAATAGGGAATGTATGAAAGCAAAGGAGCTGAACAAAAGGGCATGGAGGAACTTCCGTAATAACAGAACACCAGAAAGTAGAGAGAGATACCAGAGAACCAGGAACGAGTATGTTAGTGTGAGAAGAGCAGCTGAGAAAACGTATAAAAATGATATAGCTTATAAAGCCAAGACCGAACCAAAGCTACTACACAGTCACATCAGGAGGAAGACAACAGTGAAGGAACAGGTGATGAAACTTAGGGTGGGCGAGGACCGAAACAGAGAATGACAAAGAGGTGTGTGAAGAACACAACAAAAGGTTCCAGGAGGTCTTTACAATAAAACAGAGAGAGGTCACGGCGCTAGGAGAGGAGGCAGCAAACCAGGTGACCTTGGAAAGGTTCGAAATTACAAGAGATGAGGTCAAGAAGCACCTATTGGAGCTGGATGTGAGAAAAGCTGTTGGGCCGGACGGAATCTCACCATGGGTATTGAAAGAGTGTGCAGGAGCACTTTGCTTCCCACTCTCCATAGTGTATAGTAGGTCACTGGAAACGGGAGACCTACTGGATATATAAAAGACTGCTAATGCAGTACCAATATACAAAAAGGGTGACAGACAAGAGGCACTGAACTACAAGCCAGTGTCCTTAACTTGTATACCATGCAAGGTGATGGAGAAGATTGTGAGAAAAACACCTAGTAACACATCTGGAGAGAAGGAACTTCGTGACAACCCATCAACATGGGTTCAGGGAGGGTAAATCTTGCCTTACAGGCTTGATAGAATTCTACGATCAGGTGACAAAGAATAAGCAAGAAAGAGAAGGATGGGCGGACTGCATTTATTTGGACTGTCGGAAAGCCTTTGACACAGTACCCCCATAAAAGGTAGATGCATAAGCTGGAGAAACAGGCAGGAGTAGCTGGTAGGGCGCTCCAGGGGATAAGGGAGTACCTAAGCAATAGGAAGCAGAGAGTTACAGTGAGAGGTGAGACCACAGAATGGCGTAAAGTCACCAGTGGAGTCCCACAGGGCTCTGTGCTTGGACCTATCCTGTTTCTGATATACGTAAATGATCTCCCAGAGGGTATAGACTCATTCCTCTCAATGTTTGCTGACGACGCCAAAATTATGAGAAGGATTAAGACAGAGGAGGACAGCTTGAGGCTTCAAGAAGACCTGGACAAGCTGCAGGAATGGGCGAACAAATGGCTTTTAGAGTTTAACCCAAGCAAATGTAATGTAATGAAGATAGAGGTAGGAAGCAGGAGACCAGATACAAGGTATCATTTGGGAAATGAAATACTTCATGAGTCAGAGAGAGGGAAAGACCTGGGGGATGATATCACGCCAGACCTGTCCCCTGAAGCCCATATCAAGAGGATGACATCAGCAGCATATGCCAGGTTGGCTAACATAAGAACGGCCTTTAGAAACTTGTGTAAGGAATCTTTCGGAAAGTTATATATCACATATGTCAGACCAAACCTGGAGTATGCGGCTCCAGCATGGAGTCCATATCTAGTCAAGCATAAGACTAAACTGGAAAAGGTTAAAAGGTTTGCCACCAGACTAGAACCCGAGCTGACAGGTATGAGCTACGAGGAGAGACTACGGGAATTAAACCTCACTTCGTTGGAAGACAGAGGAGTTAGGGGGGACATGATCACCACATTCAAGATTCTCAAGGGAATCGACAGGGTTCATAAAGACAGGCTATTTAACACAAGGGGCACACGCACTAGGGGACACAGGTGGAAACTGAGTGCCCAAATGAGCCACAGAGATATTAGAAAGAACTTTTTTAGTGTCAGAGTGGTTGACAATTGGAATGCATTAGAAAGTAATGTGGTGGAGGATGACTCCATACACAGTTTCAAGTGTAGATATGATAGAGCCCAATAGGCTCAGGAACCTGTACACCTGTTGATTGACGGTTGAGAGGCGGGACCAAAGAGCCAGAGCTCAACCCCAGCAAGCACAACTAGGTGAGTACACACTTGCGCACACGCGCACACACGCGCACACGCGCACACGCACTCGCACACACACACACACACACACA